>NC_056731.1:39513075-39715575 GCF_019279795.1 Protopterus annectens | reverse complement strand
TCTGAGGAAAGACTGTGCCACAGGATACCAAACGATCAACAGTATGTAATGCAGATGCATAGTTCATTAGCCTCTATCTACACTCTGTACAACATAAGTAGGTGGTAAAGACGTCATGTGACCAAATGGGTTATAACTGTTATATAATAAGGCATAACTGACACCATCACATGCACACTGACAAACAGAACAGTCTGCATGGCAGGAGGCGGTAGGCTTGCATTAACCCAGGATATGTAAGTAATGTAAATATAGGTGAAGTATACAGTACTGTACATCCAGATACCTTAAGGTAACTCACCTCTGATAACCCCACATATTTTAACAGCCTAGGTCATTTATGGTGCTCCCCCGACTCCTTAATACAGGACCATATACCACTGTTACATACACTGGCCTTTGGAGTGCATAAGAGCACACATGTATTGTGTAGGTATATGGCCCCAGCCCCACCGTATGTGTGAGGGATACAACAGAAGTAGACTGCTGGCAGCAATGGCAGTGTGATGTACACACAGCCCACTATGGAACAACTGCCTACAGCATGTCATATGTGCAAAGCCTGATGTGTAGGTGGAGAACAGAGGCTGGGACACAGGAGCACATGTGGAGAACTGTTGCCATACACTAAGCAGGTTGCTGGTGTTACAGGATAGTCTGCAACATACTCTTAGTCAGGGTATTGTGGTCAGAAACAGAAATGGATGTAGCCATGTACTGATAGCACTCAACACACACACTGCCAGTGACATATCTGATACAGGACCTGTGTGGTGGACAGACAACACATGATAGGCACACCTCTTGCCACCAAGAGGATAGGCCCACAGTTGAGAGCTATAAAGACAGACTGCATTCCAAGGTATACTTATTTGTACACACACACACCGTGTAACACCAGTGCTATACAAAGCATAATACAACTCTATTCACACTCTGTTTGTAGTTCCTGAACCTCCTACAGATATGTAGCTGGCTGAGTGTGCAGGCTCTCCTGTAAGAGGTAGTGCTACCTGCTGTCTGTAACACTGATGCCCACACACAGGTAGGATGTCCATCACACAGGAAATGTAAAGGGACCACATCCCACATGATGTAGGGATTTATAATGGGTGGTTGCCATGGCAGTGGTAATTGGGAGTACTACACATGTGTATTGATATATATATGGCTATCTGGATAAGTATATGTACATATATTGCCACCATATGTCCTGGACTTGGAGTGTAGCCCTACCCCAGCTCCTACAGTCCCAAAGTCGTAGTGCAAGGGGATGTCAGGTATGTATAGCAGGAATATTAGTACACTATTGCTACTGTCATTGGGATTGTCTTCACAGACATGGTGTGTGTGGAAGGTCTCATCTGCTTCTAACATGTGTGCCATTGGCTACTAACAGCCATCCTAAGGAAATCATTGTAACGTACCACTGCTAGCATGTAATGGCCCTGTGGACTGCAGCAGAGATATTGGCCAATATATGTGGAAATTCTGACACACCCTGTACAGTCCAAAGGTATACACATAAGCCCATAGTGCACAGCTTGTGTAACATGCCGCTGGTACACATTTGACAACAGGGGTTAGGCATTCACACACTCCTGTCTGGCCTGACACATAATGACTGCTGGTGCAGGGGTGCCACGGTCACTTACTACTCACTAGATGTTGACATACATCTGTACAGTATCCCACTGCTCTGTCTGAAGTACATGACTTTTAAGGGAGGTACGGCAGAAGTACATCTGTCACTTATCTGCACATGACATCTCACTGGGTAAGTACACTAAGCTGCTAGGCATGTAACAATGCACTGTGCTGGCTACAGGTGGACTGGCTCAACACTGGCCTACATCCCCTATGGGGGAATGCACATGTACCTACATATATAGCAGGCTCCACAGGCATGTCACTGCACAGGGTAAGATACACCTGTGTGAAAGCACATAACCACAATCAATGTGAACACAGCTACAGCCTCATATGGTAAGCTAGCATAATATTCCAGTACATGGACTATCTGTTCTACACCATCCTCATATGTGCTGCTCATGGAATGACCCTACATATACTGGGCTGCTACATAGTTTGGTCAGATGGCTGTCTGTGGTATGGGCATGTGTGTGTATGGCCGTATGAACATGTACACTAATATGGTACCATGCAGTGGGGCAGCATGTAACATCAGATAGGAGGGGAGGAAGAACAATGACATCTACTACAGTCTGTACACAGGCAAAAGTACATATTAACAATATACACACTGCCTACATTCACCATAAGTACACAGACCTCAGTACTGTACAATCATCCACAGAATGTCCAGGTTATGTCATGAAATATAACCCCTACTGTACATAACATGTGTAGCAGTCTGATATAGCACTGGCTTGTTATCAGATATGATGACACTAATTATGGTGTATGGCACATATGCACCACTTCATGCATGACATATGTACAAAGGTTGACAGAGGTGTGGCTGGAAACACATACACAGGGCCAATACTAATATGTTACTGTGATACCCTCATACATTTACTGTTGTAACAGGGTTTGTTGCAACATATATCCTATGAGGGATATGAAGTCAGTAACTGTCACGGCCTTCATCATCAACAGACTGCAATCCTCACACTACCTTCTGCAGTCCACAGATAGATTCTCCGTGGCTAACACATGAAACCAAAGGCACGACACTGGCTAGTCTGTAGATGTGCCTGCAGATGGGGATTCCTCATAAACATGGAACTGACATGGCAGGTATTGCAACATGTATGACAGCCATATTCAGACAAACACTGTTAAACCAACATTACTCCAAATGCAGTATTGCAGCACTTACAGTCTGTAGTCAGGACAGGCACATCCCCCTCCTGTTTGTTGCCCTCTTTCCACAGTGTATGTTGTTAGAGGTAAATTCCCAATCCATCTGAGATGCTGTTTGCCAAACAACAGATCTAGTTCCTGCTCACAGTGAATGAAAAGGGCCAACAACACCATGATGTTCCTAGATATTGGAGTGTGTTTCCATGCAATTGGCTATGGGAATGTTACCACAGCTGTTCCACATGCAATCAACTAGGGAAGGGCTACAATTCATGCAGTGGCCATCAGATGATCTTGAGCATCACTTACACATGCTGCTGCCTAAGCAAAGCAGATGTGGGTCTCCACATCCACCAGAGAGGGGGTGGGAGAGGGAAACAGAGGCAAATACCTGTCAGGGAGGGGTGGGACACTAAAACTGTAGCATATTTGTGTCATACACCTACCAGCACAGAGTATCAACCCCCAAACAATTATGTAGTGCCATCCCAGTTAGATGCAGTTATTGGATGTGCCACATGGGTTATCTGTTGTGGAGCACTCAGAACATATATGTGATGGTGAGTGACATCTTCAACAGGGATATGGTACATATAAGGTAGGTGATGTACGCATGCCTATCTGCATGAGCAGGTGCCAGCGTCAACACAACCACAGTTTCACAGAGACACACACACACTGACACACTTGGCAGGGCCAGGAGTACACCTCATCAGTAGTGGGATTGCCACAACACATCACTGTGCAGGTATCACATGCACCACACGGGTCATACGGAGGTAGTAAGGGCAAAGATTATGAGGAGGTGTCAGACATTGGACAGCATGCTTCAGTATGCCCATGGGGGTTGTAGTGAGTGTGGATGTAGCCATATGCACCATACAACACACACACACACACACACACACACACACACACACACACACACACACACACACACACACACACACACAAACACACTGGGTGCCAGTACTGACATGCATGGGTGCATGTCTGCACGGGTGTGTGGTGGTCAACTGTGCCAGCAGGCTGTACAAGGGTAGGCAATGGGTATACCTTGGCATCAGGCCACATGACAATGGTCTGCACTGTGACTCAGGGCTGTAATGTCTGCAGTTGCCTGCACAGGTGGGTATTGTATTCCCCATCCAGTCACCTGGGTGACTATTGTGTGTAGCCAATGCTGTGCATCGCCTGCCATGCATGTGTTCCTTAGTCTATGACATGGATAGTGTCTAGGATGTGCACACCTCCCACATGCATGTACAGTGACATGTGGAACTGTACCTAGGGTGTCTGGCCCATGTTGTGAACACGGATTATCATCAGATGTGACAGTCTTGCCCACCTGTGGCAGGAACTGGTAATGTGCAGCAGGTTTACCCTGAACCTACATTGATAGTATGCTAACAGCATTCTCTGGTATCAGTGGCATCTGTCCATACAGGGCATGTTGTCAGGCATGGTATGTCTGTTGTGGGTTACATGTGAAGGCATTACAGGCGGTGCAGGTGTCCATTGGGGAACATGGGGGAGGTGCACTGTCTGCATGTACATGCATATTGGACAGATGGGCAGGGTGACATGCTCTCTTTAGCACACTGCTATCACTCCATAGTCACTATCGGTGGCCAATATGCTATGTACTACCACCATATTGGCTGTTGCCTTGGCATGTCTGTGTAGGAGACATGGGTAGAGAGTGTGATTTGGGTAATACTGGGGTTGCTAACTGTGATTGCCTGGCCTTGATGTCACATGTATGGGTATGGCTTTGCACTCCAGCCTCTCAGCTATTTTACATCTGTTATCCCAGTATTGTTGACATTGTGATATATAGTAGGCCACCATATAAGAAATATGCAAAACCCACTCCACATTGGCCACGGGTGTCTCTCACACACACACACACACACACACGTCAAGTCTTGGAGTAGAACCCCTACCAAACTACTTTAGTACACTGCTTCACTACGCAGTTATAGTACATGCCACAGACATTACTGGAGTACTCCTTCCCCATAGGTGTATTTCACAATGGATGACATCAGCAGGATTACCAAAGTAGGGCATTTCAAATGTACTGCGAGTGAGTAGCCTAAAATGCATTGCTTCCTCCACAGACAGTAAGACACACACAAAGCATCCAGAACCGACATGTATGGGTATAGAACCCCTGACCGAGGTCTATATCACACTACAGCATGGAGCTGTTATAGGACGCACCATGGGGATTACTAGAGAACTCTTTCCCCAAAGGTGTATTTCACAATGGATGACATTAGCAGGATTACCAAAGTAGGGCATTTGGAATGTACTGCGTGTAACTAGCCTATAATGCATTGCTCTGTACACAGACATTGGAACACAGACAAAACATCCAGAACTGCCGCACTCCAGCAATACGCAGTTACCGGATGTGCTACAGAGATTACTGGGCTACAACCTTCCCAGAGGTGTATTTCTAGGTTGGTGACATCAGCAGCCTTGGCAAAGTTGAGTATATGAAGTGTAAGGAGTGTGAGTATCCTAAAAGGAATTGCTCTCTACACAGTCAGAGACACACACACACAATTGCCATGTCTGAGGTTAGAACACCTACTTAACTACTTTATCACAGTACAGCAGTATGCAGTTACAGGATGCACTATGAAGATTACTGGGCTGCAACCTTCCCGGAGGTGTATTTCGAGGTTGGTGACATCAGCAGCCTTGGTAAAGTTGAGTATATGAATTGTAAGGAGTATGAGTACCCTAAAAAGCACTGGTCTCTATGCAGTCAGAGACAGATAGACACACACAATTGCCATGTCTGGGGTTAGAACACCTACCTGACTACTTTATCACACTACAGCAGTACGCAGTTATAGGATGCGCTACAAAGATTACTGGGCTACAATTCTCCCAGAGGTGTATTTCTAGGTGGGTGACATCTGCAGCCTTGCCAAAGTTGAGTATATGAATTGTAAGGAATGTGAGTAGCCTAAAAAGCATTGCTCCCTCTACAGTCAGACACACACACAAACACTCTCTCACAGTTGCCAAGTCTGAGGTTACAGTCCCTACCTAACTAGTTTATCACACTACAGCAGTATGCAGTTATGGGACGCACCACAGAGATTACTGGGCTACAGCTCTCCCAAGGGTGCATTTCAAATTGGATAACCTCAGCAGGCTTGTCATTGTAGGGCTATGGGGAGGGCGTGTGTGCATAGGCCAGAACCCATTCATCTAGGGGTTGACATGTCACATGCAGGCACATACGGGGTCATACATCACAGGTACGTGTATACAGTTACTACATGACTACTTCCTTGTATAGTCATGTTGCACAGCTGGCACGTGCACCACATAGTCTGTAATGCTGACAGATATTGATGGCTATTATCTACAGTGGGTGACATCTGCAACTCATGTGTTTGGGGCCCTTTGGCTGTGTGCTGGGTGGGACAGGGCTGAATGGCTCCCTGTCATGGTCACCCTCTCCCACACATCTATGTCTGTCAGCCTTTGGCTTATTATAGTGTGTTGTCCTTACATATATGTCTGTATTCCTATCCACTGTGTGTGTAAGGCAGGAGTGATGCATACTGACATGTGTCTGCACTAAGAACTGCGACTGCCAGATATGTCTGGTCCACTGGTGTTTGCAGATATGACCTTCATGTGTTTAAGTGTGTGAGCATGTCCAGTATGACCTTTCAGTATGTTGTTGACTGACCTTACCTTCATTTCTCTAAGTATGTGAGAATGCCCAGTATGGCTGTCTGTATTGCATGTGCGGATCAAGTCTAGGTAGTTTGTACTAAGGTGTTGACCTTTGTGTTGTACACCAACAGGTAGCATGATGTGTCTGCAAGGTATCCATCGGTCAGTTGGCATTGAGTGTTGCTACATTTCTGCATAGCGGGGGGGGGACACCTGACTGTTTCTACATTTTTACACAGGTTTGGGGGGGGGCACACCTGACTGTTATGATATTTGTATGTAGGATGGGGGGCACACCTGACTATTTCTACATTTCTACACAGGTTTGGGGGGCACACCTGACTGTTACTATATTTCTATGTCAGATGGGGGAGGGCATACCTGACTATTTCTACATTTCTACACAGAAGTGGGGGGGCACACCTGACTGTTACTATAAGTCTACGTAGGATGTGGGGGCCACACCTGACACTTGGACACATTTGCTAGGACTGTACTGCTATGGCGGGTACTCCATTTCAGTCTGTAGTCTTACCTATCATGCTGGCTAGAGGCATACCAGTGTACTACAGATCTTAGCTTTTAATTACCTACATATTAGTTTCTAACTTCTAGTCTTCACAACTGACATACAACTGCCTGACCTGCTGTCTGTCTGTGTAGGCCTGGGGGGGGGGGTTACCCATAGGTCTCATTCAAAGACCATAATACAGCATTTGCTTGTGTTTGTCTATACCTGTCCTGCTGGCTGTGACTGTTGTTGGGTATGTGAACCCCTCCCCCCGACTGGAATGTCTGAGTCACTTACCTTATGGGTGTTCCAGTATTGAGGGTGGTGCTGCAGAGCTGCCTATGTTGGATGCATATAGTACACTCCCTATACATGGTTGAGCACAGGTATTGTCATGTTTGGCATCCCTTTTACTGTATGTGCGAGTCAGAGAGAGAGGTGTCATTCCCTGGGTCCCTACTGTGTCAGTGCATGTGCTATGTGTTGCCTCTTTGCCAAGGCCAGGGCATACTGGGCACACCTCCTTCTGCCTACTGGGGCAGGCTCAGGTTGTTCCTCCTCTGAGTCACTCTGTGCCTGTGCAGGCCTTGGCAATGGTGGGGGGCTGTGTGGCCCTGCCCCATGCTGTTCCTGTTGCAGCTGTTTCTGCAGGATCATATTGTGTAGCATGGCACATACAAGGACAATTTGGGTACATGTAGTTGGTGAGTACTGCAAGGCTCCACCAGATGTGTCCAGGCACCGAAACTGTGACTTCAGCATCCCAAACACATGCTCTATTATGATTCTTGTTTGTGCGTGTGCCTCATTATGGAGTTCTTGTTCGGGTGTGTGTGCATTTCTGACGGGTGTTATCAGCCATGGCTCCAGTGCGTATCCAGCATTCCCCACTAGGTGACCGTGTGGGATGTCCCCACTGGCAAATCTCTGGTACAGCTGCGTCAGATACCAGATGTGGTAACGGTGATAGCTTCCAGGGCAACCAGCACACACATTCATTATTAAGCCCTGGGCATCGCACATGACCTGGCAGTTGATGGAGGGGAAGCCCTTGAGGTTGATGTAGACCCTACCCCGCTCACCGGGTGGTGCTTTGATGCATATGTGCGTGCAGTCTATTGCACCCACTATCTCAAGGGATTCTGCTATTTGGTGGAAGAGACGCATAATGCTAGTCAATGCCTCACGGGTGTTGGGGATATATACGTGCTCACCGACATGTTCTGACATGGCATCTAGGAACTGGTGGAGTACCCTGGATGCTGATGCCTGTGAAATCCTCATCATATCCCCAGTTGGCCTTTGGAGAGTACCTCTAGCTAGTATTCTTAGGCCTACACATACCTTGGTATCCACTGGGATGGGTTCTCCTCTGTTAGTTCTTTGTGTAAGGCGTGGACGGTACAGCTCAACAATTTGCTGTAGGAGGTCCCTGCCCATCCTATAGCACTCCACTATCTCCAGCTGATGTAGCTCTTAGTAGGTTACCCTGGGTCTGTACACTCTTCTCCGTCTCCTCACTGTGGGTTGGTCGGCAGCATTCACATCCTCACCACCCTCAGCCTCTTGCATATGCTGGTTTATGATAAGAAAAGCAGCCCCTAACATTTTTTGTTTTGCTTTCATTTTGTAAAATTTCCCCATTTGTATACACCGGTGGTGCAGAGTTTTTGGGGAAAAAACAAGGGGGAAAAGTGTTTGCATAGTTTATAGTGGTTTACTGGGCTGGGCTGGTCTGCTGCCTATGTAATTGGCTGATTCTGATAAATTTCATCTGCCAGCTAAGCTAGTTCTCCTTGATTACCTTCCTACTGCTGTTTTCCCTTCCCATTGCCTTCCTGTTTAAGGCCAGGGGCGAGCTGCACAGAGTGCTCAAATGTGCAGAGAGTTGCTATTTCCTGATTTACTTTTTTTTTTCCTTTAAAACCCAGTGCACCTGCTTAGGCTTTGTAAAGAGTGCTAGGCAAGTTTAGACACACCCCCTAGCTTAGCTATGCTAAGCTAGGAGCAATCCCGAGCCACAGAGCTCCAATCCGCTTACAGTATGCCTGACACACGCCCCCATGATGTCACCTATATCTTAGTCTTGCACCCAGCTCTTCATATTCTTACACTGTTGGGACCTGCCTCACATGCTGGGAAACACTGGGATTCACTATCCTTCCTCTCATTTTGCATAGGATTGCCTGCTAATGCATAGTTACATGTCTCACACTCAGCCTCCCCTCTTAGCAACCATTACTCACCGGCCAGGTTGTCTTCTGCCTGCCATTGACTTGCATGGCAGAATACTGATTTTAGTTAGAATGCTTATTTTAGGTTTATTTTATTATTTTCCCCCGGATCCCGTTTGCACACCACTGCCATATACTTAAACAGCTGAGACTGGCAAAAAAAATATAAGCTTTTTTTTTTATTTTTTTTTTGTTTGCAATGCCAATGGCCATTGGCATGCTTCCTCAATGACATGCAGCCTTTATTTGGAGCTGTCATAGCTCCATTTCGGATTTTGCAGAAATGTACTCGGTTACTAACCGAGTACATTTCTACAGATAGCAATTGTCTTGCACTGACTATTGCAAGCTTCCTGGATTACAAAATCACCTCATTTGCATGAATTTCTCCTGCAAATGAGGTGATTTGCATAACATGGCTTAGTCCATGCATGATTAGTGCAGGAACACTCATACACGCCCCTGCAGGTTGTTCCTGGATAGCACAGTAGACATATTGCCTGCTAGAGCTCCTGCACTAATAATGCACGCCGTGCAGGGCATCGAGAATCCGGGGGCTGATCTTCTTCAGAAAATGTAAGAAGTGCAATTCATCCACCATGGATGGTATTAGTAAATGAAATGCAAGCCTTAAAAAAAGGCATGCAGGAGAACTTTTATTTCATGAATAGCTGAACTACGTTTATGGCTTCAAAAGCTAGAGAGAGAGAGAGAGAGAGATACAAAGAGAAAGAGAATGATAAAATAAGATGTTAAGTTAACAAGAAGTTGAAATAAAATGTTTAAAACTGCAAGATGATAAAGAAAATAGAAAGGAGTTAAAAGGTGTTCAAACTGAACTAAAAGGTTTATTCTTCCCATAGGAACACCTCCAGGTACTAAAAGGACCAGAAGGCTAAGATTTGATAAAGGCCCAGTGAAGGGTGGGGTGATTCTGTGATGAACAATTCTGATGAACTTGAATTTGCCTATCTACAAGGCAGAACCAATAATTGAATTAGAAAAGACTCACAGGGATCTGTGAAAAAATAAGTCAATCTGATAAAATAAATAAACAGATAAGTAACAGATTCTTCCCACTATTTCACTGTGATCCTTTGTATTTACTTTTCCTTTTTCACCAGATAAAGAATGCTTGCTATGACATTGAAGAAAATAAGTGACGAACAGTTTATTAATGACATTTAATTCAGTATTTTATAATTTTTTCCCAGAAGTAGCAACAGTCAAAATCTATTCATATAAATATGAAGGATGTTATTTCAGAAAGGGACCAATTAAATAGTTATGTTTCTAACACAGTTAAAAATCATTTGCCGTTAGACAAGTATCATCTTTAAAAACAGACATGAAGCAATACCTGTGCTATCATTCTTTAACCTTTAAATACTAGACATAATAGAATGTGAGAGCTGATTTACTCTTTTCATGTCATAAACCTAATGGATAGTGTATAACTGCAGTAGTATTAGTCTGCTTCTGCGTATATCATAGGAGAAGGTGGAGATTGTAGTTACTCTTCTGTATACTCATCTAAAACAACTAGTAATACTTATTTTTATAACATATATTAATATTTCATTTCATCTGCAGTCCCCTAAGAATGAAAATGAATCATATATGTGACACTGCTATGAGGAATGAGAAATGTGCAAAGAGATTTATACCGAATGACTACTGACTGTTTTGAACCTTTGGTGGGTATATGTGGGTTATTAGTTATTTGGTAGAGTGTTAAGAGTAGTAGGAGTGTGTCTTCAAGTTTATTAATGTGTTTAAATCTAAGCATGTATACAAAAACTAATAAAGAAAAAAGTCAATAAAAAACATAAATAAACATACAAAAAATGGTGAAACAGCACCAACAGTGCTACAAAGAAAAAAAAACATAAAATAACAACTGGCAGACAGTGGTCAGCAGGTTAAGCATTTTTGTTCTTTAATGCAGTTCACAGAACTTCATTGGAACAACACAATAAGTAAAATGCTCCAATAAATGCCAGACGAAAAAGTTACATGAAGGACCATCTGATACATCCATATTAACAATCCATTAAATACAAATAAAAATCATGACAGGTAAAATGATCCAATGTTAAACAAATACAAATAAATAAAATATTTAATACCTTCTAGCTTTTAAAAGACATTCCCCGGGATTCATGAAGCTCGGTGCAAGGACGGTGTTAGCCTTGCGCCGAGCATGCGGCGTAGAGATGGCGCAGCAGCACCATATGCACATTAATGAAGGTGCGCTGCCGCACTGTCCACGTGCACAGGAAATGTGTGCGAGTGCAGGGGCCATGTTTAAGTACTGCATGGAGGCATGAACATGTCCGCTACAGTCGCGCAACCTAAAATGCTGACTAGTACAGCCTGTCTCTAATAGTAATCAATCCTGTAAGTGTCTGTGGATACTGAAATGTATACAAAGCATAAAAGAGAGTTCCGCGAACACCAAAATAAAATCACAGGAGTAAACACACAAGCACATAGCTGAATGTTGAGTCCCCATCCCTAGAACTATTACAGTTAAAACCCTGTGTCCGTATTTCATTGTCATCTTGATTTTTATACCAAGTGGAAGCGAAACGCAGCGTGTTTGCGCGCTGCTGCCCTTTGCTAAGCCTAGCCCAATGGTTAGAGCATTCACTTAATATCTGCCCATTCGCTGTCCGAGTCGTCCTTGTCTGGACGGCCCAAAAATGAATGGGTCTAACCTGGGTCAACCTACCATGTCAAGAAAGATAAGTATTTGCGTGTGCATGAAGTACAGCATGTGGAAGACCAAATATGCTAGGGTTGGCCTCACAAGCATAATGGTATCAGAGATATGTAGAATAGGCAATGTGTATTGTTGTCTGTGCCATGGGCTAACAACCAGAGAAGGGATGGATGGTGTGTATGTGGATTTTGGAGGGGGTGATGGGTAATGTAATAATCCGCCAAGGGGAGACTGGGTCGGATGTACAATAGGTGAACTGGAGGTGTACAAGGGAGCAGTGGGAGAATCCAAAAGGAAACTAAAGAACATACATTCACATCCCCAATATACCCTGTCAGGTCATATTGCAGAACACAATCCCACAAACATATGAACATTAAAATGTACGATACACAAGTACAGAAACGGTACCGGCTCACACCACATAATGGTTTGGCCTGAACTGATCCATCCTACCCCTACACATCTGGATACATAACTGAATACCCATCATCCTCTTCACAGCACACCCCCCCCCCTTGTTGAATGTCCACAAAACCACCCATACTCGGGCTGCTAGCTTGGGTCAGTCATATCTGCACATAGTGCCCCCTACCCACATCTAGTAGGCAGTCTCACCCTAAGCAGTCACAGGCCTGCAAACTAGGTATCCCATGCATGTATAACCCTCCCTCATTTTCATATAACCAAAATAATGGGGGTCATCGGCGTCCACAATTTCTAGACATCCCTCATGGGATAAGTGTCTGTTCTCAAGATTAGACTTGGTGGCACAACACAATTTCCACCCCCGTTGACATCCAGACACAAGTTGGATTAGCAGTACTTGTCCACAACCCTGCTCAGCCTCCACCTGGTCTTGCAGAACCTACGACCTGGGATTAAACACCTGACTGTGATGCACGTCTCCCCATGTGCATTATTGGGAATATATACCTTTCACATGTTCCCAAGAAGCTTCCCCATAGCCATCTTCCAAATAGTACACGTCCACAAATTGTATACCCTGTCCAGGTTTCACGTTGTAATGATGCACACAACCCCTGTATACAAACGGTACAGGTCCCTCCCGGATGCGGGTGTTCATAAACACTTGTTTAATGTCCCTCTGGTCGGTTTGTGTACCATCATTAAGTTTGTTGCGGCTACTGATTTCATTGTCACCATTGTTAACTACATTCAAAGTCGGTGGCGAATAGAACGTAAATAATTCCACTTGAGAATCAGTAAGCGTCACATGGGATGACCTTCCAGCCTTGTTCTGGTTCTGGATTAAAAGAGCTGTTAGCTTCTTAATGGAAGCTGTAAGTTCACCAGTAACAGTTTCCATAGTGACACAAGGAAATTCCCCAAAGCAATAGAGCTTAGCATAAACTACTCAAGTGACAGCCGTAAAACCACTTGAATAAAACACAACCCCCCCCCCAAAAAAAAAGTGGTAAAAACTAGTAAAAAGCAGAATAAATACAAACTACACTGACTGCTGTTTAATGAAAAAGCTCACAACAAGCTCCAAAATACTAATCGCTTTCACCATATGCAAATCAAGGACTTCTTCAGAGTACAAGGAGCATTTCATCACAAACACTTATGAATATTTTACACATTCAAATCCACCTATCACACACCTTAATTAATTAAATATGCTAATAAGCCAATACATTCCAAGTACAAAAAAAGAAATATTTAAAAATATATTACGTAAAACTAATATATAAATAAAATAAAATAGAATAGATCAAGCTGAATTAATACACATTCTAGGGTCAACCCATTACATTCATCTTTTGACTAAATGTTATTTCTATAATTCTGCAAATTTATTAATGATGGACCCTATGTTACAGTTTGGGGACACAATAGGTCAATCCCCTGCCCAAGTAGATGTTGTTGTAATTCCAAAATGGTGGTCTATTTGGCAACATGTACAACATGCTCAGATTTCTACGTAGGAAAAACCACTCGCAAGTTGAGAGAAAGGATTGCAGAACATCTAAGGGCCATCAAAAATAAAAACACTCACAATGCCTTATATGTACATTCTATCAAATGTATCAATTTCAAAAATTCATCTTTTTTGTGATTGATCGGGTACTAGAGAGTGAAAGAGGGGGTGATGACAATGTTAAAATTGAGTCCCTAGAATACAAATGGCAAGTTATTTTTAATGATACATCTTTTCCAGGGCTCAACGATCATATCTCAATTATGCCATTGCTTAAGCACAGAGCTATGGCTATTTAATGCTACCTAGATAGCGTCTGAGTGTATTGTTTAAGGTATTCATTCTAAGTAATTATTGTAATGCATTTTGACAACATTATAGAAATAACATTTAGTCAAAAGATGAATGTAATGGGTTGAACCTAGAATGTGTATTAATTCAGCTTGATTTATTCTATTTTATTTTATTTATATAATAGTTTTACGTAATATGTTTTTAAACATTTATTTTTTTGTACTTGGAATGTATTGGCTTATTAGCATATTTAATTAATTAAGGTGTGTGATAGGTGGATTTGAATGTGTAAAATATTTATAAGTGTTTGTGATGTAATGCTCCTTGTACTCTGAAAAAGCCATTGATTTGCATATGGTGAAACCGCTTGGTATTTTGGAGTTTGTTGTGAGCTTTGTCATTAAACAGCAGTTGGTGTAGTTCATATTCATTCTGCTTTTTACTAATTTTATATGATGTCCAGAATAATGGCTGTTGGATATAGAGCGATTAAGGCACTTTCAAGCAGACGTAAGTGGGTATGCGTAGCGGTAAGTGGCGGTCATTCAACAGTATGGGAAATGTAAATAAGTATGTAGGTATATATGCCTGTGTATGTACAGACAGATATATATATATATATATATATATATATATATATATATATATATATATATATATATATATATATATATATATATGTATATATATATATATATATATATATATATATATGTATATATATATATGTATATATATATATATATATATATATATATATATATATATATATATACCCTGACGAGCCTGGTCTGCAAGGCCATGGAACGTATCATCATGGAACTTATAAACAAAGACATTGGTAATCTCCAAACTCTGGACCCCACCCAGTTCGGGTTTGTAAAATGCAGATCATGTCTCCTAAACCTGATAGACTTCTTTGAAGCAGTCACCAAAGTCGTAGACAAGGGTAAGGTGGTTCACACAGCCTATCTAGATCTTGCCAAGGCTTTCAACACCATCCCCCACTCTGGAATTATAGATAAACTTACTAAACTAGGTATAAATCCCTATGTCACAAGATGGGTTGTCAGCTGGCTCACTGACAGAACCCACACTGTGAAAGTAGCAGACTCCAAATCCGACTTCAGACCAGTGACAAGTGCAGTACCACAGGGTTCAGTCCTGGGTCCTCTCCTGTTTGGTATCTACTTCTCTGAAGTACAGGCTAACACGGAAGGTCTTTGGCTAATGAAGTTTGCAGATGACTGCAAACTAGGAGCCATAATCAAAACTCCTAATGATGTGGACATCCTACAAAAGGGCCTCACTGAGACAGATGCCTGGTGTCAAAGCCATGGCCTCAAGCTCAGTGCCAAAAAGTGCATTGTCATCCCCTTTGGCAAAACCTCTGTACCCATGAACTACAACATAGGCGGTAGTATACTTAACACCGAAGGTGTGATAAGAGACCTTGGGACACAGGTGGACAGTAGTCTCTCCTTTGATAATCACATCGCCACAGTAGTCAGGAAATCCTTCTACATGGCACACCTCATCACAAAAGGTTTCTCATCCAGAAAAAAGAGGTCATTGTTCCCCTCTACTCATCACTCATTAGACCCATTATAGAGTACAATGCCCCTTTTGGTATGTACCTCACAAGACATCTACAAAAACTGGAAAGGCCTCAGAAATACCTCACAAAGAGGATTACCAGCCTCAAACAGATGCCCTACGCCGACCATCTAAAAAAACTCCAGCTTTACTCCGTTGCATATTGCCTACTCAGAGGTGATCTCTGCCTAACATACAAAGCTATGTCAAACCCAGAGCTGTTGGACATGCTCCACTTAAAGAAATCCCAATCCCTCTGAGCCACATGCTCTAGGGACCTAAACCTTGTCACCACAATAAACAGAACATGCCAGAGAGATAGATTCCTGTCCCAGAGACTTCCCATACTCTGGAATAAACTACCTATCTATATCAAGCAAAGCTACTCATTAGCACTCTTCAAGAAAAATCTTGATGATTTGATGGGAAATAGGAAATTCACCCCGGGGATCACCTCTGTGGCTCTGCTCGACAGTGGCATAGGAAAATAATTTTCTTGGGTGGCAAAAGCCAGGGAACCTTTTTGGCTGGGCTTGTATAGGCCCCAGGGCCGATAGCCTAGTACCTACCTATGAACCTATGAACTGATTTACACACAACTGTTAACATTAACATCCAAACAACATGGCTTGAGGTTGGAGTCGGAGCTTAGCACCCGCATTGAAAGTGTTTGCCCAAAAGCAGAATAGTGCAAAAACAAAGACAAAGGCCTACTATTACAGCAGTCTATCCATTATAGGGAAAGCAGGCATTGTAGAAAATGTTTTCATTGTCAAATACCCATCCTCAACATCTCTAATTATAGCTACTTGGTTTCTTTAAGCCGCAAGGATGCGATTACAATCAGTAAACATTGATCATTTGTTTTTAAGAGTGTCAGGCATGGATTTAGGAAGGCATTGTTGAGCCCGGAAATAACTGTGTTTACAATGTATACATCTGTTGCTATTGTACAATGCTTTTACATAATTAATCCAAGTTGAAGTCTAAGCTTAACAACTTTTGTCTTGTAAGCCCTTCACGGCAAACATATACATAGCAATTACACTGTCTTTTAATCATCATTTCACATGCCTCAGAGGACTGAAAACTGTCTGATTACAAATGGTCAGCATGACTATGTCTTTGTAAACTGTAAGCACAGGCAGTTACTTCATGTTAGGCATTTCATGCAGTGTACATATCACCATGTCATGACTAATTAACAGAAGAAAGGAATGTCATGTTATTTGCAAGTATTTCCTTATTACTGATTTCCTGTCTGTGTGACTTACCGGGCAACACTTTAAAGCGATCGCTCCACTGTAACGCAGTACCTTAACAAGTCTGTCAGGCAGACGTGTGTAAAATTAGACTAGTTACTTGGTTAAACATTTAATTATCAACACAAGCATTTTATACCAACATGTGCTCAACAGGCATGTTAATGAGCTGCATTACACCTGAATGATTGCATTAATACTGTTGCCCCGATAATGGAAATGTACCCATTCAACAGTATAGGACATGTATTCAATTATGTAGATGTATGTGTGTTAATGTCTATATATATATATATATATATATATATATATATATATATATATATATATATATACATATATATACATATATATACATATATATATATATATATATATATATATATATATATATATATATATATACACATATACATAGATATAGATTATATATCCCAAGAACAAACCACGTGACACCAAAGCATTAGGAAAGAATGAAAAGGAAAACACCTGCAACTCCCATATTATGTACTGGTGTTAATTCCAAGGCAAGTGTGTGTCTGTCCAACACATGGGTTCAGACAGTAATCTGGGTAATAATAGGGTTGCTGACATTACTCACCAGGCCTATTGCCAAATGTATGGGTATGTCTCGCCAACCCAGTCACTTGGCTGATTGTGACATATATGGCCACTATATAAGAAAACTAAAAAACACGCTCCCCAACACATCCAGTGGTTAGACACTAGCAGCCACCAACACACAGGATATGACTGACAAACGCACGCACCTGCTATGCTTCGGAATAGAACACCTACCCAACAACTTTAACACACTACAGCATTATGCAGTTACAGAGCACGCTACCGAGATTACTGGATTTCAGCACTCCGAGAGGTTTATTTCCAGGTGGGTGACATCAGCAGGACTGCTAAATTTGAGTATATGAATTGTACTGAGTCTGAGTACTCCAAAGGTATTGGTCTGTCCTCAGGCAGGCGGACACACGCCCACACACACACACACACACACACACACACACACACACACACACACACACACACACACACATACACACACACAGTTGGCATTAGAACACCGACCTAACTACTTTATCACACTGCAGCAATATGCAGTTACAGAACGCACTACAGAGGCTACTGGGCTACGATTTTCCCAGAGGTGTATTTCTAGGTGAGTGACATCAGCAGCCTTGCCAAAGTTGAGTATATGAATTTCATGTACTATGAGTAGCCGAAAAAGCATTTCACTCTACACAGTCTGAGACAGACAGACACGCAGACAATCACACACACAATTGGCAAATCTGGGTTTAGAACTACTACCTAACTAGTTTATCAGTACAGCAGTATGCAGTTATGGGACGCGCCATGGAGATTGCAGAGCTGCAGCTCTCCCAAAGGTGCATTTTACATTGGTTGACCTCAGCAGGCTTGTCATAATACTGCAATAGGGAGGGCAGTGCGTGCATGGGCCATAACCCATTCATGTAGGGGTTGACATGCCACATGCGGGCACACACGGGGTCATATGTCACAGGTATGTGTATGCAGCTACTAGATGGCTACTTCCTTGTACAGTCATGTTGCACAGCTGGCATGTGCACCACATAGTCTGTCATGCTGACAGATACTGGTGGCTAGTATCTGCAGTGAATGACATCTGCACCTCATGTGTTTGGGGCCCTTTGGCTGTGTGCTGGGTGGGACAGGCCCGGATGGCTCTTTGTCACAGTCACCCTCTTCCACACATCTATGTCCATCTACCTTTGGCTTATTATAGTGTGTTGTCCTTACATATATGCCTGCATTCCTATCCACTGTGTGTGCAAGGCAGAAGTGGTGCATACTGACATGTGTCTGCACTAAGAACTGCGACTGCCAGATATGTCTGGACCACTGGTGTTTGCAGACATGGCCTTCATGTGTTTAAGTGTGTGAGCATGCCCAGTATGCTCTTTCAGTATGTTGTTGACTGACATTGCCTTCATACCTTCAAGTGTATGAGCATGCTCAGTATGGCCATCTGTATCACATGTGTGGATCAAGTCCAGGTAGTTTGTACTGCAGTGCTGACCTTTGTGTTGTACAGCGACATGTAGCATGCTGTGTCTGCAGGGTATCCATCTGTCATTTGGCATTGACTGTTGCTATATGTCTACATGGGGGGGGGGACACCTGACTGTATCTAAATTCCTACACAGGAGCGGGGGGGCACACCTGACTGTTGCTATAAGTGTACGTTGGATGGGGAGGTACACCTGACACTTGTACACATTGGCTAGGACTGTACTGGTATGTCAGGTGCTCCATTTCAGTGTGTAGTCTTACCTATTGTGCTGGCTAGAGGCATACCAGTGTACTACCGATCTTAGCTTTAATTACCAACATATTAGTTTCTGACTTCCTAGCCTTCACAACTTACATCCAGTTGCCTGGCCTGTTGTAGTCTGTCTGTGTGGGTCTGGGGGAGGGGATACCCATAGGGCACATTCAGATGCCATAGTACAGCATTTGTTTGTGTCTATCTGCACCTGTCCTGCTGGCTGAAACTTGTGTGGGTCTTATGGACACACATGTCACTCAGCCCATTACCTGTAGAGAATTGTGTCACCCTGTGTAGTACTGGCTACTATGGTGACTCCAGTATGTGTTACAGATGTCATGGTGCCACTATGGGTGTCTACTGTCTGCTGCCTTAACATTCGGCCTCCCAATTCCCTTGCATGCTCACATCCATACCATAGCTACAGGTAACAACACATTCTACTCCATTTGGCAATTGGTAGGTTTATTGACTTACCTTGAGGGTGTGCCAGACTTGAGGATGGTGCTGGAGGGCTGCCTATGTTGGGTACACATAGTACACTTCCTATACATGGTTGAGCACAGGTAGTGTCATGTTTGGCATCCCTTTTACTGTCTGTGTGAGTCAGAGAGGGTGCCATTCCCTGGGTCCCTACTGTGTCAGTGCATATGCTATGCATTGCCTCTGGGCATGCCTCCTTCTACCTACTGGGTCAGGCTCAAGTTGTTCCCCCTTCCGAGTCACTCTGTGCCTGTACAGGCCTTGGCATTGGTGGGAGGCTGTGCAGCCCTGCCCCATGCTGTTCCTGCTGCAGCTGTTTCCACAGGATCATATTGTGTAGCATAGCACATAGCATAACAATTTGGGTGCATGTAGCTGGTGAATACTGCAAGGCTCCAGTGGATGTGTCCAAACACATGCCCTACTATATGTCTGGCCTGTGCATGTGCCTCATTATAGAGTTGTTGTTCAGGTGTGTGTACATTTCTGATGGGTGTCATCAGCCATGGCTCCAGTGGGTACCCAGCATCCCCCACTAGGTGACTGTAGGGGATGTCCATATCGGCAAATCTGTGGTACAGCTGCGTCAGATGCCATATTTCTGAATCGTCATAGCTTCCAGGGCAGCCAGCGCACACATTCATTATAATGCCCTGGGCATCACATACGACCTGGCAGTTGATGGAGGCAATGCCCCTGTGGTTGATGTAAGCCCTACCCTGTTCACTGGGTGGTGCTTTGATGCATAAGTGCATGCAGTCTACAGCACCCACTACCCTAGGGTATTCTGCTATTTGGTGGAAGAGACGCATATTGCTGGTCAACACCTCACATGTGTTGAGGAAATAAACATGCTCACTGGCATGTGCTAACATGGCATCCAGGAACTGGTGGAATACTTTGGATGCTGATGTCTGTGAGATCCCCATGATATCTCCAGTTGTGCTTTGGGAGGTACCTGTGGCTAGTATACCTAGGCCTACATATACCTTGGTATCCACTGGGATGGGTTCCCCTTGGCCAGTTTGATGTGTCAGGTGTGGCCGGCACAGCTCAACAATTTGCTGTAGGAGGATTCTGTCCACCCTATAGTGCTCCACTGTCTCCAGCTCATGTAGCCCCTGGTAGGTTACCCTGAGTCTGTACACTGTTTTCTGTCTCCTCACTGTGGGTTGTATGGCAGCATTCACATCCTCACCAGCCTCAGCCTCTTGCATTATGTTGTTCTATGTTGCCTGCTGCAGCCCTTCTCATTTTGTAGGTTTGTTTGTTAACATTTCCCAGCTTGTATACACAGGTGGTGTAGAGTGTGGAAAAACTAGAGGGGAAGGTGTTTGCTTAGTTTATAGTAGTGTTCTGGGCCTCTGTAATTGGCTAATCCTGATGCATTTCACCTGTCAGCTCAGCTAGTTCTCCTTGATTACTTTCCTACTGCTGTTTCCCAGTTCAATTGCCCTAGGCAGGTTTAGACACACCCCTAGCTTAGCCGTGCTAAGCTAGGAGCAATCCCAAGCCACTGGGCTCCAATCCACTTACAGTATTGCCTGACACCCCCCCCCCTCCATGATGTCACCTATATCCAAGTCTTGCACCCCGGCTATCTATACTCTTACACTCTTGGGACCTGCCTCACACCCTGGGGAAAACTGGGATTCACTATCCTTCACCTCATTTGCATAGGAGTGCCTGCTAATGTATAGTTACATGTCCCATACCGAGCCTCCCCTAAACTAACCACTGCTTACCGTTGCGCAATCCCACACAAACCCGCTCATAACTGCTTAAAAGTGCCTTACTCACTCCGTATCCAATGGCCCTTGTTCTGCCCAGCAACAAAATGACCGGCCTCTGCAAGGCTAGAACCCAGGACCCTGCACACCACAGCCAATGTGCTTTACCACTAAGCCATGGCAGATATACAGACATTGGATGTTATCACGAACATATCATCCAGCACAGTCATTCAACAGTATAGGACATGTATTCCATTACGTAGATGTATGTGCATTAATGTCTATATATATATATATATATATATATATATATATATATATATATATATATATATATATATATATATCTACACACACACACACACACACACACACATAGATATAGATTATATATCTCAAGATCAAACCTCATGACACCAAAGCATTAGAAAAGAATGAAAAGGGAAACACCAGCAGCTCCTGTATTATGTACTGGTGTAAATCCCAAGGTTAGTGTGTTTCTGTCCGACACATGGGTTCAGACTGTATTCTGGGTAATATTAGGGTTGCTGACTTTACTCACCAGGCCTATTGCCAAATGTATGGGCATGTCTTGCCAACCCAGTCTCTTGGCTGATTGTGACATATATGGCTACTATATAGGGAAACTACAAAACACGCTCCTCAACACATCCAGTGGCTAGACACTCACAGCCACCAACACATAGGATATGACTGACAAACACACACACACACCTGCTATGCCTTGGAATAGAGCACCTACCTGACTACTTTAACACACTACAGCATTACGCAGTTACAGAATGCGCTACTGAGATTACTAGGTTACTGTAGTCTGAGAGGTGTATTTCTAGGTGGGTGACATCAGCAGGATTGCCATAGTTGAGTATAGGACTTGTACAGTGTGTGAGTACTCCAAAAAGCATTGTTTTGTCCTCAGGCAGATGAACACACACACACTTGGCATATGTGGGATTAGAACACTGACCTAACTACCTTATCACACTACAGCATTACACAGTTATAGAATGCGCTACTGAGATTACTGGGTCACAGTAATCCTAGAGGTGTATTCCTAGGTGTGTGACATCATCAGCCTTGCCAATATTGGGTAAAGGTATTGTATGGAGTGTGAGTACTCTAAAAAGCATTGCTCTGTCCTCAGGAAGACAGAAACACACAATTGGCTTGTGTGGGATTAGAACACCGACCTAGCTACTTTATTAAACTACAACATTAGGCAGTTACAGAATGTGCTACCAAGATTACTGGGTCACAGCAATCCCAGAGGTGTATTCCTAGGTGGGTGACATCATCAGCCTTGCCAAAGTTGAGTATAGGAATTGTACGGAGTGTGAGTACTCTAAAAAGCATTGTTCTGTCCTCAGGCAGACAGACACACACACACCAGCGGTGGGATCAGAACACTTGCCGATCTACACATCACTATTACAGTACTACGCAGTTACGAGTCATGCCACGGAGATTACACATTCCAAGGCAGTCATCATGACCTTCTAGGATTGTGGACATCAACAGGGATGCTGACAATTAAGATATACATAGCTGTGAACCTGTGTGTTAAAAGTAGGAGTCCATCCTGGACAGGAGTATGCCCATCTGTGGAATGGACATCTACTATCACTATACAGGGTTACAATGGCCATGCTCATACACATATAAGTACATAACTTACACAAGGTGTTAGTGGGCATGCTCACACACTTAGTAGCATAGGGCTGTTTGGAATGCATTATGAGTCCAACTACACAAGGTTATACTGGGCATGCTCATACACTTAGTAGCACAGGGCTGTTTGGGATGCACTCCAATTCTAAACATGGAAGGCCACAGTGGCCATGCTCATACAGTTAGACGTACAGAATGTGTTGTAATGGACTCCAGTGTTAGTAGTTGTCATTGTTAGCAGGAACACTGCACTACATATATCTGGCACTGGTCATCTACACAATGTCTGCTGCTGTCCGTCACCTTAGATGTATCAGTCTATACCAAGCACAATACTACCACTCATAATGATGTCATGCTAGGAATGGCAACTGCTTGACCAACACAATGAGCCAATGTCCTGTTGTAATTACAAGGTTGTCCAGTGTCTGTCATTCTGGGATGACATGACTGACAGAAGACAAGCCTTTGTCACACATCACATGCATCCATGATTCAAGGGAGTGGTGATAATACCTAGGTCGCGTTTGCCTATATAGTGCCATTCCAAGGCAAATGTCCTAAACACAGGATAACACCCTGACACCTAGAAGACAACTGCATTGTATGCTTATGCTAACCAGTGCTAGATGTGTTGCTGTCGTCATCACAGCTGCTCACTGTAGAACCTGCAATGGGCAATACTGACATCTGTGCAGTGAGGAACACCTGGCTGAAGGCTCTATAGTGCACAATAGCACTACCACTATATAACTCATAACCAGACATGTGGGCCATAACACTGGCACGGACCACTCCAGGCGGTGGTGTCCCCACATTCATAACAGCTACTCACATGTACAGACCAGTACTCCAACATAACTCATCACAGATGAGCCAGGTTCAGGTCACAGTGTCAAAATCTGCATTCTAGGATGTAATCCTCAGACTCCACTATGTCCTCAGACCATCAACACACATCCATACATGTGGTATGACATATAATGGTACAACACCAAGTAACCTTTGACTGGTAGACTGTACCTAGCCCTACAACAACTGTGTAGAGTACCCATGTACTGACACAGTTGCATCATGTTTTATGCAATGCAATGATACCACTGTTTGTAACCAGGTCAGCTGTACACATACCAGGGTCCCTCGGATATTGACAGCATTAACAGATGACTGTTGCTGTGCACCATTCAGTGTGTACACAGCCTGACATGAAGCTATGATTGTACACGATGCTTATGTGGAGAGAAAATTGTTATGACATTTCTGTAGGATACAACCTGGGATGTAGTCAGGTCCCATGCAGCCTGTATGTATGGCATTAGAGAGTGCAGCTTGTAACTGCATAGTTGTTATTACAGGGGCTCTATAGTGTGCATGGATATATGAATGTGTACCTGTTGGGGAGGGACCATGTGTTTATGTTATCCAAGACCCTATCTGGATGAACAGGTGCTATTTCCGTAGGTGCAGTACTTCTCATGCCATAGTGCTGTGAAGCACAGCAGGTCTTGTTGTTGGCATTATGTTTCATGACACAGCTATGGAATCCTTTGTGTTTGGCCTTATAATATGTGGATGATTAGTGTCACAGTAGCTTTGTGTGGCATTATATGGTGTATCTGCATCTTACTGAGGCCGACCATGGATCAACTTCCACTCATGTGTGTTGACTCTTGCACCAGTTACTACCTTCTGTGGTACAGTTTAAGGCAGGGTACCACTGGTTTGCCTTCATGTTTGTGTTTGGTTGATTCCTGTTTCAGTTTCAATGGTACGATCACTGCACATATGTGAGTGCTTAAAGTGCATTTGTGTAGGCCCAGCATTTGCACATGCATTGTACATCTGCATGGGTGCCATGACAGTCACCACTTCACTCTTAAGGAGCATAACATTGGCTTTGAAGACTGACCATGTGTGGCATACTGTTAGCCCCGTTGGTGTGACTGTGGTGATCCAGGTCATTGGTGTTGATGAAATCCAACATGCATTGAGCACATGTTGGTACATGATGAGTCTTCCCAGTTCATAATGGGATAGCTGAGTGGCCATGATTATGGTTTCCTGTCTCAAAACTGGTATTCCCCATTACAGCACAATGACAATTGGGAATTCTGAGGCATGGCGGATGATCTGTCACAAGGTGCAATTTGGATTACACTTTGGCACAAAGGTAGTTGCTCAGCATAATGCATCTTACATTGTGCAAGTGCAACTAGCATGGGGGTGTACATATCCCTCAAGAAGTTGGACACACCTGTGGCCCATGTGTTTCAATAAAGGCTGATGGCCAAGAGGTGAGGTATGTGTTATAGCATGGTCATGCAGGTGTGCTCTCCAAAGCGCTGAATCATATCTCAGTCACTGCACAGATATGTTCTCCATGTTTCAGATTGCTGTAAGTGTGTCCATATTGAGTACCTGATTTGTATCATTGAGTAGCAAGACCCACAGTTTATTTCTTGGCTGTCCCTGTTGCACCACTGGACTTTCACTTGAACCTGGCATGATGAGGGCACTATAGGGGAAGCATGGGGCATTGCCAGTATCCAGATTCTCAGGGGTGACATGTGCAGGCTGTCTGGCAAAGCATCATGGTCTGTCAACCATGTTATCCCAGGCAGAGAGATGCTGGATACTCTTTGAATTACACCAGTACATTACACAATTGTGGAATACAATCTTTGTCCCTGTACTGCTGCATCATTCTGGCCAATGGCAGAATGCTACCCAGGACTTGGGACATACCTGCATGGGCTACAAGATCTGACAGTTCCTACATGTGTTTCCATGCAGTCCAGGCTACTACATCACATGTCCTGCACAACAACATAGACTATGCCAGAGACATGTGTACAGTTCTAAAGGTGGTCTGAGTGTATGGGTATGTGGCTAATCATGGCAGACAGGCAGTTGACAGTATGTTTGCCCTCATATAGCTTGGTGTGTAACATAGTGCTAGAGTTGACATTCACAAATGAGTACTGTTGGCCATGTTTCTGGCCACATTTTCTGAGGTGTGACACAATTATGCAAACTATGTCATACAGTCTTTGTATTCTGTTGTTTGTCTATTCCAACTTGGGAGGCCTCTTGCTTGTCCAGATACTTACAGGCCTCTGTGGATGTGTGTGATATCTGGTGGCATGTGTGTGTGTCCTTACTGTGTTCTGGTAAGGGTATGTGCTGGTTGTGGTGATGAGATGCATGTGTTAACCTACACCTCTTGACTGTCTAGTCCAGTCATGGGTGTAGAATGGACTAACTCCAAGCTCACCCCTGTACCTGCATCCCAGACAATGTGTGGGGTGAGGAGTGATAAGTGGGTTTGGCAGTGTACATGGCATAGAGATTGCATTCCCCCAGGATGGCCACATACACTAAGCTGACATCAGTAAGCACCAGTAGCTGACTAGTGGACATGCCTGTCTGAACATTCAGTACTACAAGTACCACGTACTGTATCTAGTTTACTTACTGCTTATGAAGATGTTTTAGACAGTGATGCTCACATGTAAATATTTGTGTTATGGATGTGGCAACACTAGCTAATACAAGAACATGGTAGCTACTTTTAGTGGCAATCCCCCTATGAGGACCACATCACATCCTGATAGTTGATTACAGATGATGCAAGTGTGAAATGGGCTGTATCCTTGTCTGGGTATATACTCACATACCCAGCAGAACCATGAGCTCTGTTGGGTACAGACACCCACTCCCCACACAGAGTCAAATATCAATAGACTCTGCTGCCACTACTGACATGATCATGATATAATCAGATAGTGTACGCCATCACCTATGAAGCAGCTATTACACATGGGCAGCAGTTTCCTACATCTTACACTCCTACTGCAGATGTCACACTGGAGTTAAAGATGATATGCACCCTGTTTCATTACCAGAACTGTCAACATATTTCCAAGCAGCTGTCAGTCTGGCAATGAGAGGTTAGGCTACACAAATCTAAATGTTCAACCAGTGTGTCTCTACTGTCAATATCCACTCTATGTAGATGTGCACATAGCCATTTGGCACAGCCCTGTAACAAGGGTCAGTACACATTTGCAGAACATGTACACATGCACAGCTGTCATTGCTTGCAAACAATATTAGAGAGGTGGATATTAGGCAAGGTGGATTTTTAGGCAAGGCTCAAAAGACAAACCCACCACCGTAAATAGCGCAAGTAACCAGTAACTGAGGGTATTGCTACTCAACGCCAGAGGTCTAAACCTCAAAATGCACACACTCGAGGCACCCCTCACTATGGAGAACACTGATATCTGTGTAGTAACAGAAACTTGGTTTAAGGCTCCAGGGAGCACCCCAGCACTACCAGGCTATAACTCATACCACATCTTTCGGCCACAGAACCAGGACCAGAACACAAAAGGCGGGGTGTATCCATATTCATCAAGGATACTCACACCTCCAGGTTAGTGGTGCAGCACTATGCATCAGAGATCATCCAAGTGCAACTGACAATGGGCAAAACTGCAATCCAAATTGTAGCTTGCTACAGATCACCCACCATGACCCAGGACCTACATTCCGCAGTTATGGAGACATTGGAAAATATGCAGGTCCTACCAAACACCCTAATACTGGGTGATTTCAACTACCCAAACATTAACTGGGAGAACTACTCAAGTACTAAATCCCTTGCCCAGTGCTTCCTAGAATTTATACACTCAAATGCAGTGGATCAACTGGTCAACACCCCCACCAGAAGGAACAACATATTGGACCTGGTTATCACCAACATGGGTGACCGGTGTTCCACACCCAATGTCAACCCCTCACTGGTTAGATCAGACCATAGACTAATCACTTTGGATATTCACATTCTGCCTACAACCCCAACCAAGGAAACCACAGTGAAAATCTTTTCCAAAGTAGACTTCATGTTGCTTAAGACCGAGATGGAAAGGTTCACGGCCCCCACGCCAATGGACAATGCTATCCAAGATGCTGAAACCTATACAAAGGCACTCTATGATCATCTGCAGGAATGCATGGATCATGCTATCCCAAGTCAAACCTAGACTCACTCCTCCAAGAAAAGGAAACCGGTCTGGTGGACCCCTGCCATAAACAGACTCTACAATACAAGGAGGAAACTAGTACAGATAAGAGCGAAATCCCTAGAAGGACAGACATCCCTGATCAGCATCAGCAAGAAACTACGATCCCTCATGAAATCATCCAAGGCTAGCTTCAAAAGACAAATTTCTAAGGACCCTACAGATAACCACAAAGCGTTCTTTAGCTATGTCATGAACCTAAGTGGGAACTCTCAGATCTGCTCTGAGTTGGTGCAGACTGGCACAAAATACACTGAACCGACTGATATTGCCAACATTTTGGCAGACAGGTTCAGTGCAAAATTCACCCACCTCTCACCCCTAAACAGCCCATAACCATACCAGAGGAATGTACAGTCCCAGCAATCACTGACACACAGGTTAAAACAGCCCTATCCAAAGCCAAAAACACAGCCTCAATGGGACCGGACAGTGTCCCACGCTGTGTCTTACAAGAGCTCCAAATGAACTAACCCCTCACCTAAACACACTGTTCAAACCCAGCCCCTCTACAGGCTAATACCCACAGAGTGGTGCGCAGCAACAGTTATCCCACTCCACAAAGGTGGCGGCACAACGGATCCCAGGAACTATTGCCCTACAAGCCTGACTAGCCTGGTCTGGAAGGCTATGGAGCGCATCATCATGGAACTCATTAACAGAGACATTGGGAACCTCCAGACACTTGACCCAACCCAGATCAGCTTGATTGAGTGCAGATCATGCCTACTGAACCTGTTTGACATCTTACAGTCACCTAGACTTTAGGTGAGGGGTGTGGTAGTTCACACATACTACCTGGACCTCGCCAAGGATTTTTACACCATTCCCCACTCAGGTGTTATTTATAAACTCACCAGCCAGTCCATACACCCATACATTACAGGTTGGGTTGCCAACAGGCTTATACACAGAACCCACATGGTAAGCCTAGCAGCCTTCAGGTCCAACTCTTAACCAGTCACAATTGGTGTCCCACAGGACTCAGTCCTGTGACCCCTACTGTTTGCCATATACTTCTCAGAGGTACAGCCAAACACAGGTGGACTACAACAGACCGTGGTTGGTGATTACTGCAAACTGGGAGCCATAATTGACAGTCCAGCTGTCACAGATGTCCTTCAAGGGGCCTCATATAGACCAACATGGGGTGTCAAAGTCATGGCCTCCAGCTAAAGGCCACAAACTGCATGGTCATTCCATTTTGGGAAAACTGGCAGCCACTTTAATACAGATGAGGTAATGGGTATGTGGGGATTACATTAGATAGTGATCTCTCCTTTGACAATCATATCTCCAAAGTAGTCAGGACATCCTTCTATGTAGGCCATCTGATTACTTAAGGGTTTGCATCTAGACATACTGAGGTTATTGTGCCCCTTTACTCATCACTCATCAATCCCATCATCAAGTATGATAACCCATTTGGGATGTACCTTAGAAGACACATCCAACAGCTGGAGGGTCCACGAACGTACCTCACCAAGAGGATTACTGGCCTCAGACATATGTCCTATGCTGCCAGACTGAATGAACTCTTGCATTACTCAGTGGCATCTCATTTACTCAGAGATGATCTTTGCTGGCCAACAAAGCCATGTCCAAGTCAGGCTTAATGGATATGCTCCACCAATGGGAATCCATGTCACAGTGAGCCACACACTGTAATGAGCTACACCTTGCCAAAACCATAACTGGAAGATGCTGGGGTGACAGATTCCTGTCACATGTGTGACAGATTCCTGTCACATGTACTCCCCATGCTTTGGAACTACATCCCTGATTACATTATATGAAGCCCCTCACTAACACTCCAGGGAAACCTTGCAGAGTGGATGGGGAACAGTGGATACATCCCAGGGATCCCGCAATTGGCTCTGCTCCACAGAGGGACAGTTAGTTAATCAATGGGGTGGCAACAGCTGACACATTTTGGCTAGGCATATGAATGGCCTCAGGCAGTTAGCCAAGTACCTACCTATGTACTTATGAACCTATACATACAGTATCAGCACATGCTGATAGCTTAATTTACTGTTCAGGTGTTGACTTACCTTGTGCCAATAGCAGTTGTGTGTGCAATAGTTGAGGGCTGCCTATGTAGGATGCACACAGTAGACAGCCTATACATGACAATTAACAGGTGGTCTTGTGTGTGTGCCATCCATGTTTACTGTGTGCACAGGTGGAGAAGGGTGTCAGTCCGTAGGTGCCTACACTGTCAGTGTGTGTACCATATGTTCCCTCTTTGCCAAGGCATGGGCATACTGGGCACACCTCTGTCTGCCTACTGGGACTGGCTCAGGGTGTTCGTGGTCTGAGTCCCTCTGTGCCTGTGGGGACCTTGGCAATGGTGGTGGGCTGTGAGGGCCTTCACCATTCTGTCCCTGCTGCAGCTGTTTCTGCAGGATCATATTATGTAGCATGGCACATACTATGAAGATGTGGGCACACGTGCCTGGAGAGTACTGCAAGGCTCCACCAGATATGTTTAAGTAACAGAATCATGATTTCAGCATCCCAAACACATGCTCTATGATGATTTTGGTTTGTGTGTGTGCCGCATTATGGTGTTCTTGCATGGGTGTGTGTGCATTTCTGATGGGAGTCATCATCCACTGTTCCAGTGCATAGCCAGCATCCCCCACCAGGTGGCCATATGGGATGTCACCCCTGGAAAATACCTGATATAGCTGTGAGGCATGCCAGATGTGGGAATCGTGATAGTTTCCAGGGCTGCCAGCACACACATCCATGATAATGCCATGGGCATTGCACACAACCTGGCGGTTGATGGAGGGGTATCCCTTGCGGTTTATGTATTGCCTACCCTGCTCACCGGGTGGTGACTTGATGTGTATGTGCATGCAGTCTATTGCACCCAGTACCTCCGGGTATTCTGCCACATGGTGGAAAACACGCATATTGCTGGCCAACTCCTCCTGCGCTCGGGGGAAGTATATGTGTTCATTGGCATGTGGTAACATGGCATCCAGGAACTGGTGGAGTACCCTGGATGCTGATGCCTGTGAGATCCCCAGGATATCCCCAGTTGGCCTTTGAAAGGTACCTAGCTCTTATATTCTCAAGGTTACACATACCTTCGTGTCCACTGGTATGGGTTCCCCTCTGTTATTTCTGGCTCTGAGGTGTGACCGGCACAGCTCAACAAGTTGCTATATGGTGTCCCTGTCCACCCTGTAACGTTCTACTATCTCCAGATCATTTAGCCCCTGGTAGGTTTCCCTGGGTCTGAACACTCTTCTCCTCCTCCAGTGCCTGAGGTGGTTGTCAGCATCATCCTTCACACCACTTTCAGTGTCCAACACATGCTGGTGAATCAAAGCTATGGCAGCCCCTAATATCTACATATTAAGAGTTCCCTGTCTGTATACACCGATGGTGCAGAGTGTATGGGAATACACAAGTGTGTGTGAGATGCTTTCACACTTTATACTATTGTGCTATGGATGCTGCTGATGTCATTAGGTGTGTATGTGCAATTCCAGCTGCAGGGTATCTTAATTATGGGTTTTACAGTGAGTACTGCAATTGTGGGGCCTTTGGTGTTGAATTATGCTTTCCTGCCATGATTCATATGTTGCCCTTTAATTCATTTTTCAACCTGAATCCCCTCCCATTGTCAGGCATGCATCCAGCTGCCGGCTTTCTTGTTTTGTACTTTTTCTACCCAGGAATGTGTTGCAAAATGTGTTATGTAGTTGATCTACTGCAATTTTGCTTTGTTCTGCTGTGACAGTACTGTTTTCTTTGCAGTACGGCACCCCCTTTTTCCTGTTCTGCAGGTAGCTGCTAGCAGCCTTGTTAGCTGTTGTCAATGCCCCACTGTGGATTCCTAGGTGTTAATTACTCATTTGTACTCCAATTTCCATGCTACAGCATTTCCTTATTTTTTTCCTGTATCCTTCCTGTTTCCACTCTGGTGCGCGCCACGCACAGCCGTTTACCGGGTTTACAGCACATTTTCATTCACGTTCACATGCACATTCAGTTACCTTGTGTGCTCTCAGCTAAACAAAGCTATGGCTACTTCAACACACCCCTATCCTGCAGCTTTGCTTAGCAACAGGCAAACCAGATTAGGAATGCTCCAATGTTCTTACAGCATAGGTGGCACACCCCTCTCTTGACGTCATCTTTGTCTCCAGGGCACACCTCGGTGCTGTAAAGCTATGCTGTGAGGTACATTCTTACACCGGCGGGGAATTTGTGACTCACTATTACTCCTCTCATTTGCATGGCATTGCCTACTAATTCCTAGTTACCGCACAGAACACTGTCACAGCCCCTTAGCAACCCTTGTGCCATGGTGTGTTGTAGCATGTATGCCACTGACTATTATGGGGAAATCATGAAAAGTGTTACGTTGCAGTTTTATTCCATATAATCTATTTTCATTGTGATCCCGTTTGCGCACCGATGCCCTGAGCTTTAACTTCGCGTTAGCGTGGGCATAACATTAAATGTTCTTTTTTATATTTTGTGCATTTTTTTATGCCAATGGCTATATATTTAGCCATTGGCATATATTAACAGTATAATACATGTGTTTGGCCCCCTGTCATGGCTCAGATTTTATGTTTGCGAAAATGTAAACCGTTTTTTTCGGTTTACATTTCTGCATGCTTACACTATGCCTGCACCACTTCCTGAATCGCTATATACCTTCATTTGCATGCCACATGGCTGCACATGGGGTGATTAACATACAGACGCTGGGAGCTGTGCGGGCATAGCGTACGCAGGTAGTGCACGTGGAAACAGCTCGTACCTGAATTGCTCGGCGGCCATATTTGGTGTTAGATCGCTGACGCTACGCCTGCACCTGGCGCAAGCTTCATGAATCCCGGAGATTGTATGTTAATGCATTTATTTAAACCTGGTGTTTTGTCCGCATTTAAAGCCAACTGCCATTACACTTATTTTGTTTCCAATACATTGTTAAATGCAGCTAATCTCAGAATAACATTAACATGATCTGATAGAAAAATAAATAAATAAATAAAATTTCTTAAAGTCACGAAAGTACAATGAGTCTTTTGCCAAACCATTTTTGTTATCTTTGTTCTTGATGGCCATTAAAGGCTCCTTAATTCTCTGCAAGAGCCTTCTGGTGGTCTTACCCACATAGAAGGTCTTTCAGCTGTCATAAGAAGCTAAGTAGACTGTCCCTTGTGAACTACAGGTATATCTTCTGTGACTGAAAATTTTGTTCTTACCTGTGTTGATAAATCTGCAAATTTTACACCCATAATAGGGGTAAGTCCCAAAAGACCTCATAATCATTTGGAGAGTTTTCATGTTATTTCTTTCCAGCAAGTCTTTGATGTTACCTGTTTTTATACACACATTTTGGATAAATTCCAACCTCTGAAATTAAATTCTGATTACGAGTAATGATTTTCCAATTTTCATCAGTGATGTTTATAATACAGGTCATGTCACAGCTTATTTATTTTAATTTGATAACTGGGTAAGTGGCTAGGTCAACAGACCCTTTTCCGGTACAACCTGTGCATCATAATTCAATATGTATATGTGTACTGGTGGTATGCAATGCACATTAAATCCATACTCCTGAACCACAACAGCATATCTATTGTTCCCATGGGTTATGTTATATGCCACCCATAGTGCAGCATAAGTCATCTATGTGGCTTCCATCCTTTTGGCAATGGTCAGTATGGAGTGGCACTAAGTGCACTGGCACACAACAGGAGGCAGCATTACCTTGGAAGGCTACCCATGCAGAAACACATGGGTGTATGGAGCAGTATGTGTTCTGTATTTCTATGGCCAACAGCGGCACACATACCATTTCTACCTAGGGTGCACTGGTACAAGTGTTTTACAATGCACAATTTTTGTTCCCTGAATTGTGGATCTTCTACAAGACCTACACCATGACTGTCTGCTACAGTATGTCTTCCATTTGGAGCATATTCAACTAATATGTGCCCCATGCCTTCAGTATATGTGCAGCCCAAACATAGGGTGAGGCCCACAGCAAGACATCCCTTGGAATATCACCACACTCCTCTCTCTTCCTATTTCATTGTTGCTATCCTTCTATTATATTTTCTTTTATGTGTATTGTTTAATTTCTTTCCATTTATGTCATATTTTATGCAATGTCAGCCACAGCTGTCCCTGTGGTGCATTACTGGACTCTCTTACATTATTCTGCCCTGCTCTCTACTCACCTGCCTTGTCCTTCTGATGGCTTGCAATATGCCTCTATGAATTGCTCTTCATTGAGTGACAGAGTTCATGTGGTGGGTGTTGCATGTCTCGTGTATTAAAATGAGATACTGAGGCTGGGTATTCATTCAAGTCATTTATTATACATGCACACATCAGGAGCTGTAACGTTTATCTATACTTTGCACTACATATACTTGCTGACTGACTTGTTACTTCTAACACACACATGTGCATCTCCATACAAGCTTACATTCACACTGACTGACTACACAAAATGGGACTGATCTCTCATGTGCTCATTAACCTATATGCACGTGCTGTCTAGCTACAGTGGCTGACTAGGTTCAAAATACATGGGTCTATGACATTTCATCAAATGGCTATTCAGCAGATAGCCATACATCGAACACATATTTATCGAAGCCGCTTTTCAGTGAATGGTAGATTTTAACTAGGGCACACAAGAGGTTGGCCAACCAAGCAACTGCAAAAAAAGAAAAACAAAGCTAAAATTTAAAACCCATGCCTCCCACCCCCCTACCTAAATATACCAACTCCAAGATCACACTACAGTGGGGAAAAGGGCAAATTGCAGACAGTGGCTAACCACTGGTTTGCCCTAGTTAAAAGCCATCGTTTCCTGAAGAGCAGCTTCAGTAAATAGGTATTCGACGAATGGCTATTTGCTGAATAGCCATTTGACGATGTGTCATGGACCTAATATACACACTAATCTACATTGGGGATGACCTGAAGGTTTTCTTGGTATTCTATAGTGGTACATCACTGAGGGTGTTGTTCCTTCATCTAGTGACACTGCTGATAGACCACATTTTATTATCCAGTAAGACGTGAAGGAGCTAATGGTTGACTTTGTGGACCTGTGGCTTCACACTAGCTCTGGCTGTCTGGAGATTGTCCTCATGCTAGAAGAGTCAAACCATTGCCTGGCATTGCATAGTGTGCCATCTGATGCAGGATCCATCATGGAAGTCTGTCACAGAGTTAACTACGGTCAGCTTGTGTCTCTCCAAAGGTAACACAAACAGGACCCAAAGCATATTCAATACCTAAGTCTTGTGAAATAAAAGCATATAAAGACTCTGTGTTGATACAAACTATGTCCCATTACCAGAAAAAAGTAAACTTTCTTAAAATATCTAAACAAATCCAGGAGTCCTTTAGATAGAATTCACTCTTTTGAAGCTTGAGATTCAGGATTACATCCAAATAAACTTCCAGGGGTTCAGTTTTTTGAAAAATCAGCAGCCACAAATGCTCTGGATGGAGATTATGTCTTATTTCTGTGAATATTGGGTATACCAAACCATCTACCTATTTGGGGATTTTCAACCATAAAAATTTAATGCAAAGAAAAATCTATAAAACCTTGATTAAGTAAATCCAATAAAAATTATCTGCATGCTTAAAATTAAGCAAAACATCAACCATGTTAACTATTTTATAACAAGTAATGTCTGAAAGGTGATCATACATTTTCTTCACATAAGCTGTGTTGTCCATTAAGACCATGTCACTGCCTTTATCAGCTTTCATTATTCTAAGTAAATGATAATTTTTTAACTAAAAAAATGCCTGTTTCTCCAAAGTTGTTAAATTAAACCATTTAAGTTAATTTTTTTCAGAAACCATTTTCCTACAAATCTTTTCACAGGTTTCTTGGAAAACCTTTAAGTGTGTCAACTAAATTAGAACTAAAAGTATTTTTCTTAGGACAGTCTCAGTTCAGTCAATAAACTCATCAAGTTTGCTCTGCAACACGGAATGAACAAAAAAAAAAAAAACTTTTTTCAATGCAGACCCCCGGATTCTCAAAAGCTTGGATGGAGTGCAAGACTGTTGTAGGAGCTCACACAGGCAATATGTCTGCCATGCGATCCAGGAACAGCCTGCAAGGGAGTGCATGAGAGCTCCTGCACTAATCTTGCATGGACTAAGCCCTGGTATGCAAATCACCCCATTTGCAGGTGAAATCCATGTAAATGAGGTGATTTTGCAATCCAGGAAGCTTGCAACTGTTCGTGCAAGACTAGTGTTATCTGTAGAAATGTACTCCGTTAATAACCAAGTACATGTTTGCAAAATCCAAAATGGAGCTATGACAGCTCCAAATAAAGGCTGCATATCATTGAGGAAGCATGCCAATGGCCAAGTATAAGGCCATTGGCATTGCAAACAATACAAAAAATTAAAAAAATCAATTTTTATTTATTTTTAGCCGATCTCGGCTGTTTAAGCATAGGGCAGTGGTGTGCAAACGGGATCGGGGGAAAATAAACATAAAATAAGCATTCTAACTAAAATCAGTATTCTGCCATGCAAGTCAATGGCAAGCAGAAGACAACCTGGCCAGTGAATAGTGGTTGCTAAGGGGGGAGGCTCAGTGTGAGACATGTAACTATGCATTAGCAAGCAATCCTATGCAAATAAGGGGAAGGATAGTGAATCCCAGTTTTCCCCAACATGTGAGGCAGGTCCCAACAATGTAAGAGTATGAATAGCTGAGTGCAACACTAGCAGGTAGGTGACATTACGGGTGGGTGTGTCAGGCATACTGTAAGTGGATTGGAGCCCTGTGGCTTTGGTTTGCTCCTAGCTTAGCACAGCTAAGCTAGGGGTGTGTCTAAACCTGCCTAGCTCTCTTTACAAAGTGTAAGCGGGTGTGCGTGCCGCGCACCGGGTTTTACAGGAAGAAAAAAGAAGTTAAACCAAGAAATAGCAGCAGTGTGCACATATGAGCACTCTGTGTGGGCGACGCGCACACTGGCTTAAACGGGAAGACAATGGGAAGGGAAAACAGCAGTAGGAAGGTATTCAAGGAGAACTAGCTTAGCTGACAGATGAAATGTATCAGAATCAGCCAATTACACAGGCAGCAGACCAGCCCAGCCCAGAACACTACTACAAACTAAGCAAACACCTTCCCCTCTGGTTTTTCCCACACTGTACACCACCAGTGTATACAAGAAAGGAAATTTTAACAAACAAACTTACAAAATGAGAAGGGTTGCAGCAGGCAACATAGAACAAAATGTGCAAGAGGCTGAGGGTGGTGAGGATGTGAATGCTGCACACACATATGCATCAAAGCACCACCTGGTGAGCAGGGTAGGGCCTACATCAACTGCAGAGGCATCCCCTCCATCAACTGCCAGGTTGTTTGTGATACCCAGGGCATTATAATGAATATGTGTGCTGGCTGCCCTGGAAGCTATAACGATTCCCACATATGGCATCTGACACAGCTGTACCAGAGATTTGCCAATGGGGACATCCCCTACGGTCACCTAGTGAGGGATGCTGGGTACACACTGAAGCCGTGGCTGATGACACTCATCAGGAATGCACATACACCTGAACAAAAATGTCATAATGAGGCACACGCGCAGGCCAGACATATAATAGAGCATGTGTTTGGGATGCTCAGGTCACGGTTCTGGTGTCTGAACACATACAATGGAGCCCTGCAGTATTCACCAGCAACATGTACCCAAATTGTTATGGTATGTGCTATGCTACACAATATGATCCTGCAGAAAAAGCTGCAGCAGGAACAGCATGGGGCAGGACCACACAGCCCTCCACCAATGCCAAGGTCTGCACAGGCACAGAGCAGCCCAGAGGAGGAACAACCTGAGCCTGCCCCAGTAGGCAGAAGGAAGCATGCCCAGTATGCCCTGGCCTTGACAAAGAGGCAATGCATAGCACATGCACTGACACAGCAGGGACCCAGGGAATGACACCTCTCTCTGACTCGCACATACAGTAAAATTATTTATTTATTTATTTATTTATTATTTATTTATTTAAATTTGTTGACCGGGAGTGTCCGACTGGATGTTGGTCCATTTTCAGCAGAGGCCCGGGGAGAAAAGTTCCACAGTAAAATAAACAGACAGTAGTTACATTGGATTACATAGCGATTAACAATTTAACATAGCAATTACTTACAACATATTTACAGATGAAGAACATAGTACATCAGTAGACAACTAGAATCTTTATCAGTGAAGTACATAACAGACATTAACAAATGTTACAATGAGAGGTTCCTGCTGTATAATAAGTACTAGGCTTATGAGCATCCGAGCTTGCTATAATCAAGGTAGTTAGAGGAGTGGAAAGAAAGGTAGTGGTTGGATGAGGTGGATGATATTAGAGTGGGAGTTGCAAGGGCATAGCCAACTTGTTTTTAGGTGCGTTTTTAGTAAAGCTTTGAAGTGGGTGCATGATGGTACAGAGGTAATTGTGGGTGGGAGTGAGTTCCATAATTTGGCTATGGCGCAAGAGAATAGTGCTTCACCAGCAGAGTTATTGGCTTTAGTGATCTGCAAGTGAATTTTGTTGCTGGATCTTAGTGGTCTGGTGGTGCAATAGGGTTGGAGTAGATTCTGGAGGGATGGGACATTTAGTGGATGGTTTACTAGTTTGTGGGCAAGTGAGAGTTGATACCACTGAAGGAGGTGAGGGAGTTCAAGCCAGCCCAGTTCAGCAAGTGAGAGACAGTGGTGACTACGGTAGGATGCCCCTGTGGCGAATTTGGTGATTTTGTTGTAGCAGGTCTCTAGCTTGTTTAGATCACATTGCCTTAGGTTGGTATATATTGGAGAGGCATAAAGTAGGGTGGAGATAAGGTGGAAATTTGCTATTGAAATCTTTGCTGCTTTGGTGCGAAATTGCTTATTTCTGTATAACACTCCTAGTTTTTTGTGGACTTTTTTTATGGTCATGGATATGTGAATGTCAAATTTTAGTTTATTGTCTATTTCCAATCCTAGCAATTTGGTGTGTTCAGTTGGGTATATAGTGGTGTCTTTTGCTGTGATGTTAAAGTGAGAGTTGTTCTGTGTATGTTTGGTGGGGTGGAAGATGAGTAGCTTAGTTTTGTTTGGGTTGAGTTTTAATTGGGAATCGGATAACCATGTTTCAACAGAGGAAATGGCTTCCTGTGTGACTTTTTGCAGTTTGGGTAGGGACTGGGCTGAGCAGATAATGGTCGAGTCATCTGTGTATTGTATGAGTGTGCCATGTTTGGTGGCAGAGGCTAGATTATTGGTGTAAACAGAGAAGAATAGGGGTCCAAGGATGGATCCTTGGGGAACCCCTATGGAGACAGGTAGTTGGGGAGATATGTCATTCTGCCATACAACGGATTGTTGGCGGTCAGACAGGTAACTCTGAAACCAGTTGGTGACTGATTGTGAGAAGGATAGGTTATTGAGGACAGAGATAAGTTGTTTGTGTGGGACCATGTCAAATGCTTTAGATAGGTCTAGGAAAGTAGCAGAGGAGAGATAGCCATTATTTTTATGCTGAAGGATAGTGTTAGTAAAGGAGAGTAAGGCAGTGGTGGTGCTATGGCTTGGTCGGAAACCATGCTGAGTACAGGAAAGGAGGTTGTTAGTAAGGAGGTAGTCTGAGACCTGAGAGTGTATGCATCTCTCTAGTATTTTGGAGAGTGGAGAGAGAATAGCTATGGGGCGGTAATTGGTTAGTTCTGCGGAGGGTCCACCTTTGTGGAGGGGAATTATATGTGATACTTTCCACAGTGTGGGAGCGTAACTTTCTGACAGAGATCGGTTAATCAAGATGGATACTGGGTAGGCCAGAGCATCAGCTGCGATTTGTGGGTATTCACTTGGGAGGTTGTCTGCTGCTAATTTGGTGGTATTAAGTTTAGTTAAGAGATTTTTCTATGTTGGAGGTAGGTACAGGAGAAAAAGAGAAGGCAGTGTGGAGATTACTAGTTGAAGGTGTGGGTTGGAGGGGAGGGGGGTTGTGTTGTTTAGCTAGTCATAGTATGGTTTGGGTGAAGTGTGTGTTGAATGAGGTAGCAATATTTTCTGAGGAGTGAGGGATGTTAGGAGGGGGGGTACTGACTTTACCTGGGTGGAGGATGGAGTTTATGGAGGACCAGAATTGTTTGGGGCTGTGTTGTGAGGAGTCTAGGGCAGACTGGTAGTATTGGAATTTGTCCTGTTTTATTAGATTTTTGACTCTATTACGTAGTTCTAGGAATTTCTGTCTAGCTGAGGGGGTTTTGGTATTGTGCCAGTGCTCCCAGGCTTTATCCCTGTTTTTCATTTCTGACTTAGTGGTTTTCTGTAGCCATGGGGAGGGTTGTGCTTTGATTCTGGAAAATCATATGGGGGCATGGTAATTAAGGATGTTCAGGAAGGTAGTATTAAAAAATTTAACTGCGTCATCTAGACTGAGGTACTTTAGAGGATGCCAGTTACATTCTTTGAGGGATGAGATGAATGTGAGTGGGTTAAAGTTTAGTTTTTTACGTATTTGACAGTAGATGACAGGTTTAGCTTGGTATAGGTATTTTTTGAGTAGGAATGTTGGGGAGTGATCACTGAGGCTATCTGATAAGCAGCCTGTATATGACTGGGGGCTCTTACTAACTAGTATCCATTCCAGGGTAGTGTGCTTGCTGGAGTTTTTATTTATCCTGGTTGGTGACTGGACTAGTTGGGTGAAGCCATGAAGGTGTACATGATGGGGTGGATTGTTGCCAGAACAGGATTGCCAGTCAATATTGAAATCACCTAAGATGATAGTTTCTTGGGGGAGATGGTGGGTAGACCAGCTGAGGAGGTTTTCTAGTGGAGGGATGTTTTGGCCAGGTGGGACGTAGCATTCAATTATGTTGATGGTTTTGTTTTGGTTAATTTTGAGGTTGGTATATATTATTTCTTCATTGCCTATTTGTGGAGCTGATGATTTAAGATCTGGATGTTTAGATGTTGTTTAAATATTATAGCTACACCACCTCCTTTTTTGTTTAGCCGGTCTACTCTTAGTATGCCATAACCTGTAGGGAGTATTTGCTCACTGGTAATGTGAGGTTTTAGCCAGGTTTCTGTCAGTACGACTATATCTGGGGAGTACAAGTCTATGGTGGCATGGAGTTCATGGACTTTGTTGGATATACTTCTAATATTTAGGCTTAGTAGAAGGAAGTCACTTGGCTTTCTATTGGCTGTAATATGGGAGAAGTTGTGGTTTCTAGTCTGATTATGAGGATTGGGGTTGGAGATGGTAGGGCCAGGGTTGGGGTGGATGTCTCCACCTAGGGCTAGTTTTGATATGCATGAGATTATTAGTTTTCTCAGTTTTTGAATGTGTTTGTTTATAAGGGAAACTTTATGATTGTGCTCTGTGGGTAATAGGTATGGTGGGAGGGTTACTATGTTAAGTTGTAGGGATGCTTTATGTTTGAGTAATATAGTTGGTAGAATATGTGGGGGGTGCATAGGGATGGTTCTTGAGCTGGTGGGAGGGGAGCTGACTGTGGGTGAGACATGAGTGGTGGTATGAGTAGTAGTACAGTGGTAGTGGTTGAGTGGGGGAATGATGGAGCTTTGGTTGGATGTAAGATTTGCAAGGAGAGTGCATGCAGTGAGCATAGGAAAGGTATGCTTGTACATGTTAGTTGAGGAGGTGTGATAGTAGTGGGAAGATGGAGGAAGTAGTGTTGGGTTAGCACTGCGGTTGGCTATTGGAAAGATGGGAGGGGTTTGAGTGCAATAAAGGTGGGACCACTGGGGGCGGGAGGTAATAGGGGGCAGGATGGGGAGCGAAGTGGGTAGAGACCCTGTTAGTTGCTCGTATGAGGGAGCTGGAAACAATCACAAAGCAAAGACAAGTATGTGTTAAGAAACAATCACAATTGACCGAGGACTGCTCTGAAACTGTAAGTCATTTCTTAATTTTTCAGGTGGAAAAACAGGATAACCGAGGGAATAGGGGGCAGGGTGGGGAGCGAAGCAGGTAGAGACCCTGTTAGTTGCTCGTATGAGGGGGCTGGAAACAATCACAAAGCAAAGACAAATATGTGTTAAGAAACAATTACAATTGACCAAGGACTGCTCTGAAACTGTAAGTCATTTCTTAATTTCTCAGGTGGAAAAACAGGATAACCTTGTATCAGTAGGCTACTGTGGTCATAGTTTAAATTAACAAACACACAGTATTGATCAGTTATGGATACTATTTGCTAACAGAAGGGAATAAGAGAAAGTGGAAGATGTGTGTGTGTGTGTGTGTGTGTGTGTGTGTGTGTGTGTGTGTGTGTGTGTGTGTGTGTGTGGTGGTGGTGGTGGGGGGCTGCTTACAAGCCAAAGCAAAGTGCTCTCCAGGGGAAAATGAATATTGGCTCAAACAGGCAGACACATACTCAAAGTTAACTGTAGCTGTTTGCAGACAGTTCAGACCCAGACTGCGCTTTTCTTACAAGAATGTTAAAGGTGGTACCGCAGTTGAATACTTAAGAGTGGTGTTAGGTTCAAAGTTAACTGTAGCTGTTTGCAGACAGTTCAGACCCAGACTGTGCTTTTCTTACAAGAATGTTAAAGGTGGTACCACAGTTGAATACTTAAAAGTGGTGTTAGGTTCAAAGTTAGCTGTAGCTGTTTGCAGATAGTTCATACCCGGACTGCGCTTTTCTTACAAGAATGTTAAAGGTGGTACCACAGTTGAATACTTAAGAGTGGTGTTAGGTTCAAAGTTAACTGTAGCTGTTTGCAGACAGTTCAGACCCGATCGCTTTTCTTACAAGAATGTTAAAGGTGGTACCGCAGTTGAATACTTAAGAGTGGTGTTAGGTTCAAAGTTAACTGTAGCTGTTTGCAGACAGTTCAGACCCGGACTGTGCTTTTCTTACAAGAATGTTAAAGGTGGTACCGCAGTTGAATACTTAAGAGTGGTGTTAGGTTGGAGAGACACTGAGCCTTCTTGGGGCCTGTAGCAGAGTGGATTGTAGTTTTAAAAGGGATGCCAAATATGACACTACCTGTGCTCAACCATGTATAGGGAGTGTACTATGTGCATCCAACATAGGCAGCCCTCCAGCACCATCTGCAAATCTGGCACACCTGCAAAGTAAGTCAATCAACCTACCAATTGCCAAATGGAGTAGAATGTGTTGTTACCTGTAGCTATGGTATGGATGTGAGCATGCAAGGGAATTGGGTGGCTGAATGCTATGGCAGCAGACAGTAGACACCCATAGTGGCACCATGACAGTAGCCAGTACTACACAGGGAGACAAAACCCACTGCAGGAAATGTGCTGGGTGACATGTGTGTGTCCATATAACCCACACATGCCAGTCAGGGTGGTTCACATACCCAACAACAGTCTCAGCCAGCAGGACAGGTGTAGACAAACCCAAGCAGAGTCTGTGGCATGGACCCTGAATTATGGCTATGGTAAACCTCCCACAGGTCTACACAGACAGACTACAGCAGGGCAGGCAGTGGGATTTTAGTTCTGAAGGGCACAAGTCAGACAATAATATGTAGGGCAACCAAAGCCATGATCTGTAGTATACTGGTATGCCTCTAGTCAGCATGATAGTTAGCAATACAGAATGAAATGGAGTACCTGACATACCAGTATGGTAATAGCGAATGTGCACAAGTGTCATGTGTGCCCCCCACATCCTACATAGTAATGTAATAACAGTCAAGTGTGCCCCCCAACCCTGTGTAGAAATGTAGAAATAGTCAGGTGTGTCCCCCATCCTACACAGTAATTTAATAACTGTCAGGTGTGCCCCCCCACTCCTGTGTAGAAATGTAGAAACAGTCAGGTGTGCCCCCCTGCTATGTAGAAATGTAGTAACTGTCAAAGCCAAATGATCGATGGATATCCTGCAGAGACAGCATGCTCCCTGATGGTGTAGAAAACAAATGTCAGCACTGCAGCACAAACTACCTGGACACGCTCCACAGATTCAATACAGATGGCCATACTGGGCATGCTGACACACTTAGAGAAATGAAGGCAATGTCAGTCTACTACATACTGAAAGGTCATACTGGGCATGCTCACACACTGAAGCACATGGAGGCCAAGACTGCAAACACCAGTGGACCAGACATATTTGGCAGTTGCAGGTGTTAGTGCAGACACTCATCAGTATGCACCACTCATGCCTTGCACACATAGTGGATAGGAATACAGACATATATGTCAGGACAACACACTATAATAAGCCAAAGATAAACATACATAGATGTGTGGAAGAGGGTCACTGTGACAAGGAGCCATTCAAGCCTGTCCTACCCAGCACGCAGCCAAAGGGCCCCAAACACATGAGGTGCAGATGTCACTCACTGCAGATACTAGCAACCAGTATCTGTCAGCATTACAGACTATGTGGTGTACATGCCAGCTGTGCAACATGACTGCACAAGGAAGTAGTCATCTAGCAGCTGTATACACGTACCTGTGACATATGACCCCATGTGTGCCGCATGTGGCATGTCAACCCATACATGAATGGGTTATGGCCCATGCACACACCGCCCTCCCCATAGCCCTACTATGACAAGCCTGCTGAGGTAATCCAATGTGAAATACACCTTTGGAAGAGTTGTAGCCCAATAATCTCCATGGCACATCCCATAACTGTGTACTGCTGACATGTGATAAAATAGTTAGGTAGGTGTTCTAACCCCAGACTTAGCAACTGTGTGTGTGAGTCTGTGTGTGCGTGTCTGTCTCTGATTGTGTAGAGAGCAATGCTTTTTAGGGTACTCACACTCCTTACAATTCATATACTCAACTTTGCCAAGGCTGCTAATGTCACCCACCTAGAAATACACCTCTGGGAAGGATGTTGCCCAGTAATCTCCGTAGTGTGTCCTGTAACTGCATACTGCTGTAGTGTGATAAAGTAGTTAGGTACGTGTTCTAACCCCCAACTTAGCAACTGTGTCTGTGTGTGTGTGTCTGTCTGTTTCTGATTGTGTAGAGAGCAATGCTTTTTAGGGTACTCACACACCTTATACTCAACATTGGCAAGGCTGCTGATGTTAACCACCTAAAATTACATCTCTGGGAAGGGTGTAGCCCAGTACTTTCTGTAGCGCGTCCAGCAACTGCGTACTGCTGGAGTGTGATTTAGAACTGTGGTAGGGTTCCATCTCCACCCATGGCAGATCTGGATGTTTTGTGTGTGTTTCAATGTCTGTGTAGGGAGCAATGCAATAAAGGCTAGTCACTCGCAATACATTTCAAATGCCCTACTTTGGTAATCCTGCTGATGTCATTCAGTGTGAAATGCACCTTTGGGGAAGGAGAACTCCAGTAATCCCCATGGTGTGTCCTATAACAGCTCCATGCTGTAGTGTGATATAGACTTCTGTCAGGGATTCTATACCCACACTTGTCAGTTGTGGATGTTTTGTGTGTGTCTCACTGTCTGTGTAGGGAGCAATGCATTATAGGCTAGTCACTCGCAGTACATTTCAAATGCCCTACTTTGGTAATCCTGCTGATGTCATTCATTGTGAAATGCACCTTTGGGGAAGGAGTTCTGTAGTAATCCCTGTGGTGTGTCCTATAACAGCCCCATACTATAGTGTGATATACACCACTGTCAGGGCTTCTATACCCACACATGTTGGTTGTGGATGTTTTGTGTGTGTCGCTGTCTGTCTAGGGAGCAATGCATTTTAGGCTAGTCACTAGCAGTACATTTCAAATGGCCTATTTTGGCAATCCTGCTGATGTTATTCACTGTGAAATACACCTTTGGGGAAGGAATACTCCAGTAATATCTGTGGCATGTACTACAACTGCATCGTGCTGTAATGTAATAAACTAGTTAGGTAGGAGTTCTACTCCCAGACATGACAGGTGTGTGTGTGTGTGTGTGTGTGTGTGTGTGTGTGTGTGTTTGTAACTCGCATCCTGTGTGGAGGTGGATGTGCGTATTTGACCCCTGGGCCCAATGTGTGGTGGGTTTTGCAAAATTCTTATATGGTGGCCCTAGTACATATCACAATGTCCACTGTACAGGGATAACAGCTGTGAAATAGCCGAGAGGCTGGGGTGCATATCCATACACATACATGTGACATCAAGGCCAGGCAATCACGGTTAGCAATCCCAGTATTACCCAGAGCACACTCTCAACCCATGTTTCATACACATACACATGCCTAGGCAATAGCCAATATGTGGGTAGTGCACTGCATATTGGCCACTGATAGTAACTATGGAGTGATATCAGTGGGCTACAGAGGTCATGTTACCCTCCCCATCTGTCCAATATGCACATACATGCAGACAGTGCACCTCCCCATGTTCCCCAATGGACACCTGCACCACCTGTGGTGCCTTCACATGTGGCCCACAACAGACATACCATGCCTGACAAAATGCCCTGTATGGACAGATGCTACTTACACCAGGGAACACTGTTAGAATCCTATCAATGTAGGTGCAGGGTAAACCTGCTGCCCATTACCAGTCCCTGCCACAGGTGGGCAAGACTGGCACATCTGATGATAATCTGTGTTCACAACATGGGCCCGACACACCAGGTACAGTTCCACATGTCACTGCTTATGCATATGGAAGGTGTGCACATCCTAGACACCATCCATGTCATGGACTAAGGAACACATACATGGCAAGCGATGCACAGCATTGGCCACACACAATAGTCACCCAGGTGACTGGATGGGGGTTACAATACCCACCTGTGTGGGCAAATGCAGAAACTACAGCCCTGAGCCACAGTGCAGACCATTGTCATGTGGCCTGATGCCAAGGTATACCCATCACCTACTCTTGTATAGCCTGTTGGTACAGTCGACCACCACATACCCGTGCAGACATGCACCCATGCATGTCAGTACTGGCACCTTTTGTGTTTGTGTGTGTTGTATCGTGCGTATGTCCATATCCACACTCACTACAACCCCCATGGGCATACTGAGGCATGCAGTCTGATGTCAGACACCTCCCCATACCCTTTGCCCATATAACCTCCATATGATCTATGTGGTGCATGTGATACCTGCACAGTAATGTGTTGTGGCAATCTAACTAGTGATGAGTTGCAATCCTGGCCCTGCCAAGTGTGTCAATGTGTGTGCGTCCCTGTGAGAGTGTGGCTGTGTTGATGCTGGCACCTGTTCATGCAGACAGGCATGTGTATGTCACCTACCATATAGCTACCATATCCCTGTTGCAGATGTCACTCACCATCACATATATGTTTTAAGGGCGCCACAACAGGTAACCTTTGTGGTGCATCCAATAACTGCACAGAACTGTGATAGCACTACATAGTCATCAGGAGTTTGATACCCTGTGCTGGTAGGTGTGTGACACAATCATGCTTATGATTTACTCTCCCACCCCTCCCTGACTTGTCTTTGCCTCTGTCTGCCTCTCTCACTCCCTCTCTGGTAGATGTGGAGACCTATACCTGCTATGTTTAGGCAGCAGCATGTGTATTTTAAGTGATGCTCATGATCAGCTGATGGCCTCTGCATGAATTGCAGCCCTCCCCTACCTGATTGCATGTGGAATAGCTGTGGTAACATTCCCATAGCCAATTGCCTGGCAACACACTCCAATATCTAGGAACATCATGTTGGTGTTGGCCCTTTTCATTTACTGTGAGCAGGAACTAGATCAGTTGCTTGGCAAACAGCATCTCAGATGGATTGGGGATTTACCTCTAACAACATATACTGTGGAAACAGGGCAACACACAGGAGGGGGATGTGCCTGACCTGACTACAGACTGTAAGTGCTGCTATACTGTATCTGGAGTAATGTTGATTTAACAGTGTGTGTGTGGATATGGCTGTCCTACATGTCTCAATACCTGACATGTCAGTTCTATGTTTAGGAGGAATCCCCATCTGTAGGGTCATCTACAGACTGGGCAGTGCATTGTGCCTTTGGTTTCATGTGTTACCCACACAGCATCTATCTGTAAACTGCAGAAGATAGTGTGGGGATTGCAGTCTGTAGATGGTGAAAGCCATGACAGTTACTGACTTCATATCCCTCATATGACATATGTTGCAACAAACTCTGTCACAACAGTAAATGTATGAGGTTATCACAGCAACATGCCAATATTGGCCCTGTGTATGTGCTTCCAACCACAACTCTGTCAACCTTTGTACATATGTCATGCATTAAGAGGTGCATATGTACTGTACACCATAATTAGCACCATCATATCTGATAAGCCAGTGAGATATCAGACTGCTACACATGTTATGTACAGTAGGGGTTAATATTTGATGACATAATCTGGACATTCTGTGGACGTTTGCACAGTACTGAGGTTTGTACACTTATGGTGAATGTCGACAGTGTGTGTATTGTTAATATGTACTTTAGCCTGTGTACAGACTGTGGTAGATGTCATTGTTCTAGGTCCTATCCTATCTGATGTTACATGCTGCTCCACTGTATGTTACTGTATTGGCATACATGTTTGTAGGGCCAGAAACACACATGTACCATGCCACAGACAGCCATCAGACCAAACTGTGTAGCAGCCCAGTATATGTAGGGTTAGTCTTTGAGTGGCACATATGAGGATGGTGTTGAACAGATAGTCCATATACTGTAATATTATGCTAGTGTACCATATGTGGCTGTGTTCACATTGGTTGTGGTTATACACTTTCACACAGGTGTATCTTACCCTGTGCTGTGACATGCCTGTAGAGCCTGCTATATATGCAGGTACATGTGCATTCCCCCATAGGAGATGTAGGCCAGTGTTGAGCCAGTCTGCCTGTAGCCTGCACAGTGCATTGTTACATGCCTAGCAGCTTAGTGTACTTACCCAGTGAGATGTCCTGTGCAGATACTTGCTGATGTACTGCTGCCGGGACTCCCTTAACAGTCATGTGTGTCAGACAGAGCAGTGGGATGCTGTACAGATGTATGTCAATATCTAGTGGGTAGTATGTGGCCATGGCACCCCTGCACCAGTGGTTATTATGTTTCAGGCCAGACAGGGGTGTGTGAATGCATAACCTATGGTGGCAAATGTATACTGGTCATTATGTGTGATACCCATCTACATGGCTGTCAACATTCATATTGTCATAGCAGAAAATACACCCCTGGGATCACTTCATTGGCTCTGCTTGACAGAGGATAAGTTAATTAATCAGTGGGGCGGCGAAAGCCGACACATTCTGGCTAGGCTTATAAATGCCATCGGGCAGATAGCCTAGTACCTACCTGTGAACCTACCTATGAACCTATGGTACACATGTTTTGCACTAAGAGGTTCTGTGTATACCTCTGGACTGTAGAGAGTGTGTGAACCTTTCCAGACTAGTGTATTAGTATAACTGTTTCACAGTTGCATTACTCTGTTTATATGTATGTCAGTGTCTGAACAGCTATATGACATGGCATATAGACTGTAATTGTACACAAATAAAGGTTTTCCATTTCTGCAAACCTGTGTGTGGTGTTTATTCCTATGACCTCTCTGTGGGTATATGCTGCAGGCAACGATTGTCATTTGTATGGGTGGCCCATACAGTGTCCAGTTGCTCTGGCGTTAACGGTAGGCATAGTGGCTATTCCATATTGTGAGCACCTTCTACATATGCATCTTACTGTACAAACCTCTGCGTGTGTATGTGTAGTCACATGTATATATATATATATATATATATATATATATATATATATATATATATAATATATGTATATCTGTATCTCCATATCTGTGTCTGTGTATATGTATCCCAGGGATTTTACACTTCCTATGGGAGGCAGACTGTACTGCATGATATGTTACCAATACCAGCCTGACATCATACAGGTGGGATGTAGTACTGCTAACATCTTGCGCCCATGTCGTGTCAGGTCCTGGTTATGGGATCTGCAACACTTGGTAGTGTATTGCAGGGTGGACATGTTTGGTTATTGGGGGGTATGCCTTTTCATACAAGACGTATATTGTTTGGGGCCTCTCAACCCCATTAACTGTGCATGTGGACATACTTGTTTTTGTAACTCTACCATTGCTATCTACAGATGTATGGCCATATATACTGATATATATATATATATATATATATATATATATATATATATATATATATATATATATATTTTAAAAACTATGTCCGTATATACCTACATAGATATATATCTGCGTACACATATGTAACTTGCTGTGTATATGTAGACATATGGGTGTAGACACATATATGTGTCAATATAGGCATTTGCATGTATATCTGTTCATATATATTTACATATACGTATATATTTCTAAATATATATATATATATATATATATATATATATATGAATATATATATATATATATATATGTTGTATCTGTTTAGATATTAATATATTTACACACACACATACATCTAGATGTTGGTGTACATTCTCTGTATTGTTGCATGACTGGGCTGGATGTTATGTTTCAGAAAACATAAGCTTTATATATAGTTGACATGGTTTCGTCGTAAATCACTTTGTCTATGGTGTGCAGGATCCTGGGTTTGAGCCTTGCAGAGGCTGTTTATTTTGTTGCTGGGCAGAACACAGGCCATTGGATACAGAGTGATTTAGGCACTTTAATGCAGTTGTAAGCGGGTTTGTGCGTATTTGTGCAGAGGTAAGCACTGCTAACTTCTGGTTACAGTTTCTTACACTCAGCTTCTAAATTGCTTAATGTGTGTAGGCATTGCTTATCCCATGCAAACAGGCTTAAACTCGCTTACTGCTGCTTAAAAGTGCTTATTCCCGTGCTAAATTCTTTAAAAGAAAAGAAAAAGGGGTTGATAGGAAAGTGGTGAAAAAAGGGGCACAAAGAGGGAAAGGCGGTAGGGAAAATAGCCAGGGATGTGCAGGAAGGGTGTAGGGCAGGTCCATAGCTGCCCATTTCTTCTACAGCAACAGCTGTGCATATACACTAAATTTGGAGGTAGATTTGGACACTCAAACCTCTGGGTGGGGGTGAGGACAACAATAATTTGTTGTGATGCCAATTAGACCGAATTACATGTGTCCAGTGGACATGTGTGTGAAATGGACAGCTATGTATGAGATTTTTTTGTGGGAACAGATTGCCCTTTTTTCTTTTCTTTCAGGTGAGAGTGGGATGTTGGGGAGGGGTAGTAGGTATATTTGGGGAGGTAGGTTGGGTAGATGAAGACGCATTCAGGGGCGGTATATGACACATGGGGGGGTAAAAACCTTGGACAGGGAGGGGTGTTTGGAAGTCGCAAGCCCATGATCCCAAAAATGGAAACAGTGGGACTGAGGTCCCCACCCATGGGCAGTCACCACTGCACCTTCCTTGAGCTCTCTACACACCACAGCCAGGACCTGATGGTGGGTGACAGGTACCTCTCTGCCCCTGCTCCCCGGGGGGGGGGGGCTAAGCCCCATCCCCTGTGGCGGTTCCACCCGAAGATGGTGCAGGGCCTACGGAGGAGGAGGTCCCAGGTTGGGCCCCAGATGTGTTGGTGCCCGGTGCCATGGCCAGCTGAGGTGGGACAGGTGGGTCCACTGGGACTGGCCTTCCCATACGAGCTATGGTGTTGCAGTTTTAAGAAAGATATTGGTTAGTAATAGTCAACAGCATTCAGGATTAGTTATAGCAGCATGCATAGGTATTCCCATTAACCCAAGACACCAGATTTGCAACAGTTGCAGATTGAGCAGAACACATGCATATATGGGACAACAGTGGCCATTACAACAGCATGCAGGTTTCATTGATGGCAACAGGCCACCGATATGGGAGTATTTTAACATAGCACATGCATAGAACCAAATGTGAATATTTATAAACCAATAGGACATATGTCCCAACAAATGTTTGGAGAGTTCACGTACCCATTGAGGTGTGTAATGAGGTTATTGTTGCACATATGGTGGTGGTAAGAGAGAGAGGTCAGTTAACAACTACTATATCCCTGTAGTTTTCACAACTTTCTTAGTCACTGCAGTGATCTGTCCCTTACATGCATTATTACACTACCTAATGGCCTTACTTTGTACAATGGTATGTTTGCAGATTAATATATACGTGGACTGTGTCCTACATATAGTCTATACCTCTTACCTGGTTTAGCTGTGGAGAAAATCATTGTTAACACTACCTGACAATTTCTACACATACTCCCAAATCCCATGCTTGTAGGCAAGTATATAAGTGAACTGTGTTGTGCCTACAGTCTACACCTCTTACCTGTTGTAGCTGTTGAGAAAATCATTGTTAACACTACCTGATAATTTCTACACATACTCCCAGATTCCATGTTGATGTTATACACATACCTAACAATCTGTTATTGCACACACTCTGGTCAAGGCTTGACAGGATGCAGGTGTTAATGTGACATATTTTGAGAATTGCTGTCATACACTTTGGGTGAGATGCTACAATGACAGGTTTGTTTTCATATACATTCTCTGACTATGTACAGGTCTGACTATCAGTTATATGTCAGTAAAAGCTGCTTACATTTCTTGGATCATCACACTGATTTGTCAGGGAAACAGGTTACCGAGCAGCTGATTTGGGCCATTTATCTGGACATGCTGGACAGATCAGAACAGTTGAGGGGTATGACTATGCATACAGCTTACTACCTGAACACTCTCCCACAGTCTGTACAGTTGATGGTTATGATTATCCTTACAACTTACTATCTGAACATTCTAGCAAATTATGTACAGTTGTTGGGTCTAATTATGCATACAGCTTTCTATCTGAACATTCTCACAAACTCTGTACAGTTGTGGGGTATGAATATGCATACAACTTACTACCACTCCCGGGATTCAAACCCCTGCTGTGTGTGGCAAAAATATTAGAGTTGACATCACAGTACACTGCGCTATCAGAGAACTGGTGTGACGCATCCTAATTTTTTCTGTCTAAGTCTCCTTCTGTTGTACAATATGACTGACCTCTTGGGACTTCCAACATTGTTAAACTGAACTTCCTACACATTTTATCTATGTTCAACATTGTGGGCAAAACTGCTTAATACAACAGTACTATAAATAGAATGCAACACTACAACAACATATGAAAGCAGAATGTACACAAGCACTCCAGGGGTTATACTTTTATTCACAAGATATTATACCTTTATTTACACACAACCTATATGACAGTCTTTCTACCATATTGTCTAGTTTATTCAGTACATCCCATGCACAATACATTTTTATACTGGTACAACACTTTCTAGAACTGTTATATTTATTTGTTATGACAGTACATGCAAGATTATTACTAACCTATCTTACGATGCAGCCTTTGCAACCTAGCAGCATGGGCTTGCTGGTTGGCAGCCTGCTCATCTGCAACTGTTAGGGAAATACAGTGATATTTAGCCATTACCTATCCATAGCATACACAAGCTAGGCAATCATTATTTATGTAGTAGAATGAGTACTTACTCAGTGCTGGGGCATCGGCCATCTGCCTTGATTCTTGGATTCACTCCTCCAAGAGATCCTCCCTCCACTGCTTCAGGTCAGCATGGTGATGTCTGACCTGTTCACCACTCCGGGGGATACCAGTGGGACAGGTGAGGTGATGGGCGAGACTGTCCCAGGCCTCCACTTTATACTGAGAGCCCTGGTATTGACCCTGCAGTAGACTCTGCTCATGGTGTTTTCCAGGAGCCATACCATGAATCTGGACTCCTGGATGCCCCAGCGCTGCGCTCAAAATCGAGTGCCTTCCCCAACTCCAGCCATTCTGCCTACAGTAGGGAGCTGCAACCAGTTATGGGAAGTATTTGCGCCTGTGGGGTTTAAATACGCTCGATTTCCCGCACTTTTCCATGACTGGACAGTTTTGAAAAGGCTAAGCTATGGGCACACCTGCTTACCTAATGTTGGCATTGCTTAAAGAGGTATACTACTGAGCAGGTTGAGTTGGCCAGCCTACACATTGCTTACACCAACTAAGCTGAGCTGTGCAATGCTTAGCATTGCTTCATATTTAATTTGCATTATATTTTCCTTTTGGCATTGATTTATTATACGTTACATGTTATATATGTGTCTGGTAACTGTGATTCATGTGTACGTACACTGTATGGGGTCCTGGAGACTTCAACACTTTATTACAAGAACACCTCACATCTGGCCTTGCTGCAGTACTCCAGTTCACATATTTATGTTATGTAGCAGGTTATACAACATCACACTGTACATAGATTCCTTTCACATGTTCAGTTTGATTTTCCTATGGTGAGGATTTGTTTGTTGAAACCTCAATCTTATGTACTGCTATGATGGCTTAGTGGTTAACTACTGTGACTGTAGTGTACAGGGTCCTGGGTTCGAGGCTTCCAGAGGCTGTTTATTTTGTTGCAGGGCAGAACATGGGCCGTTGGATACAGTGTGATTAAGGCACCTTAAAGCAGCTGTAAGCAGGTTTGCATGGGTTTGCGCGATGGTAAGGACTGCTAACCTGCCTTTACATCTGCTTATACAGTGTTAGCTTTAGAATTGCTTAATCAATGCGGGCATTGCATAATGCCATGCAAACAGGCTGAAGCCCACTTACTAGTGCTTAAATATGCTTACTACTGCTTATTTGTGCTTAAACCTGCTTACTAGTGCCTTATTCATTATGACAGTGACACTTCACATGTGCATTTCCTGCAGTACACCAGTTCATAAATATATGTTATTTAGTGGGTTTTAACAAAAATATTGGTCATAACGTGCTTTGCCATGGGAAATGGAATGTGCTGCAGTGTGATTCGAACCGAGAATGCCTGCTCATAAGGCGAATGCTCTGCCCACTACACTATTGCTATGCTGCTTCATTTGCATATATCTTCCTTATCTTCTTCAGCCTTTTAAGCTGCTTTAACCATAGCTAAGCGATGGGCACACCCACGCACCTATGGTTAGCTTTAATTGGATATTTTAAAAAAAAAAGTTTCTTCATTTTATTTTTATGTACTATTGCTGTTGTACACATAGGGGACTATTAGTGGAGATATGTGGACACCTATGAGAGGTCTCGCTCATTCCTTACCCCTTTCTCCTGTTCTACATTGCAGGGGCATGTTTATTCTGAGAGCTCTGCTCTTAGACATGCCCCCTGCACTCGTACATGCTCCATGTAAGCCTAGGAGCTCGGGCAGTGTCCTTGTTAATATGCATGGCACGCTGCCGTCCCGCTCCTAAACGGGCACTTCCGTGCAGGACTAAGCTAGTCCTGCATGGAAGTTTAGTAAATCCAGTGGTTAGTGTAGAAAAATCAACACAGGGTAATGTCACAGCATGATAGAATAATGAGTCCCAAATTTAAGGGGAAAGGTGGAGTGGAAGACATCTAAAAAAAGAAATATTGGCATGGCAAGGAAAAAGAGATTTGATAGGGTGCAATATATAACCCTTTACTAGAACAAACTGCTAAGATGCCACAGTAGATTTTAAGTACCTTCATTCTTAATGGTTTAAGAACTTCATCAGAAGTGGGCCCCCACACCCCCCCCCCCGCATATTATATATACCAACTAAGAGATGGCACTACAGTGGAGAAAAGGATACATTTCCTGATCTGCAATGTACTGCGATCTCCACTCAAAAGCTTTGAGTTTTCGGAAACTCAATCATATTGTCTCAACAATGTGAATTTTGAGTTTCTGAATACTCAAGCTTCTGATAGGAACCTATATATATATATATATATATATATATATATATATATATATATATATATATATATATATATATATATATATATGCTGTGCTGTAATGCCATGTTCTCAAGCGACTAAAGCTATGGGGTGAAATATTGAAATATGCCTCACTAAGAAGCTCTATTAGAATTGCAGTTCTGTTGTTTCTGTATGAAGGTTCCATAATGAAATCTCAAAGAAAGATATAATCTTTCAAAGACAGGTACTAGGAATATGCCACAGTCTGAAATTTTGTATTATACCCTTGCTTTCATTGTGGATATTATAGTGAGCATTTACTCAGTTCTTTGAGTACAGTAATGGCCTAAAATACTTCATCACTGAGGTACCAATATATCACTTTTTGTCTCTGGACTTTTACAGCCCTCATTTTACACTCAATTGCATTAAACTGCATTACAAGAATACAACACTGTTTGTGTCTTTACAGCTGAAACTACCAACTAAGTGCATTTTATAGATGAAAGTCATTATATAGTATTCTGAAGAACTTGTACTACCAGTAGTCTCATGTGATCATTCCTATACCCTGGTTTTACTATTTGTGTTACAAAAACATACATTTTTATTTTTTCAACCTGACAAGCAGTATGTATCTCAGTCATTTCACAGGTTTGTTACTATGAAATAAGAACAAAGAATAATACTATTATATAGAGAAAAGTAATATTTGTTTGTCATTTTTATGTTACAGAAAAGTAGGCATATTTTACATGCTATATTTCATATTCTGTTGTCTCCTTTACTTGTGGTAGTATATAATCAGTTAATAAATGCCCCTTTTACACTGTGTCCCTATTGCCCTCCACTTTCCCCAGCCTTCAGTAGCTTCCAGAACCTCTGGAAAGTTACTTCCATAACTGCAGAGCTACGATTTGCACAATCATAGGTTTTTACATGGATGTATGGCTTTGAATGAAAGCAGCAAAACCCAACACTGAGAAAGCATTTTATTGATGGGGGCTTTGGTTACACCACCCTTGGCATAGTGAATTGTGCCTTCAAACCCTTGCTACATACGTACATATACTAACTCCAAGAGTATGGTACCTCAGAATAAGAGGGATTATCCTAGACATGGCAGCCTGGGATTTAGTACATAATAATAAAAGATGCACATCTGAACCTGTACAAATAGTGTAGAGGGATAAATCCCTGATTATGTCCCAGGTAATCCAAGTTCAATTATTAGCTCATGCATGTGATGACACAGGCAGGGCAGGGATGCACATGCTTGGGCACACCTCCACAGTTGATCTCTGCTGGATGCTGGGGATATATGGGAAGTGCTGTATACAAGAGGAGGAAGAATTTTGACTGATTCACACATGGAGGCATGGATGATATACTGCAAGCCCACTGCATGCCACCCCCTTAGACAGTGTGAGTATGTACATGAGACAAGGTTATTTTCCTGTGCCCCTGTCAAACACAGCCACAGAGGTGATCCCCAGGGTAAATTTCCTACTTCCCATCCAATCATCAAAATGTTTCTTGAAGAGTGCTAATGAGGAGCTCTGTTTGACATAGATAGGTAGTCTGTTCCAGAGTATGGGAAGTCTCTGAGACAGGAATCTATCGCTCCAGCATGTTCTGTTTATTGTGGTGACAAGGTTTAGGTCCCTAGAGCGTGTAGCTCAGAGGGATTGGGATTTCTTTAAGTGGAGCATGTCCAACAACTCTGGGTTTGACATAGCTTTGTATGTTAGGCAGAGATCACCTCTGAGTAGGTGTTATATGGACAGAGTAAAGCTGGACGTTTTGAGACAGTCTGCATAGGGCATCTGTTTGAGGCCAGTAATCCTCTTTGTGAGGTATTTCTGCAGCCTTTCCAGTTGTAGATGTCTTGTGAGGTACATAGCAAAAGGGGTGTGTACTCTATAATGGGTCTAATGAGTGACAAGTAAAGGGGAACAATGACCTCTTTTTTCCTGGATGAGAAACCTTTTGTGATGAGGTGTGCCATGTAGAAGGATTTCCTGACTATTGTGGCAATGTGATTATCAAAGGAGAGACTATTGTCCACCTGTGTCCCAAGGTCTCTTATCACACTTTTTGGTGTTAAGTAGACTACCACCTATGTGGTAGCTTATGGGTACAGAGCTTTTACCAAAGGGGATGACAATGCACTTTTTGGCATTGAGCTTGAGGCCATGGCTTTGACACCAGGCATCTATCTCAGTGAGGCCCTTTTGCAGGATGTCCACATCATTAGAAGTTTTGATTATGGCTCCTAGTTTGCAGTCATCTGTGAACTTCATTAGCCAAAAACCTTCTGTGTTAGCCTGTACTTCAGAAAAGTAGATACCAAACAGGAGAGGACCCAGGACTGAACCCTGTGATACTCCACTTGTCACTGGTCTGAAGTCGGATTTGGAGTCTGCTACTTTCACAGTGTGGGCTCTGTCAGTGAGCCAGTTGGTAACCCATCTTGTGACATAGGGATTTATACCTAGTTTAGTGAGTTTATCTATAATTCCAGAGTGGGGGATGGTGTCAGCCTTGGCGAGATCTAGAAAGGCTATGTGAACCACCTTACCCTCATCTACGGCTTTGGTGACTGCTTCAAAGAAGTCTATCAGGTTTAGGAGACATGATCTGCCTTTTACAAACCTGAACCGGATGTGGTCCAGAGTCTGGAGATTATTAATGTCTTTGTTTATAAGTTCCATGATTATACGTTCCATGGCCTTGCAGACCAGGCTCATTAGGCTAATGGGGCGATAGTTCCTGGGGTCCGTGGTGGCTCCCCCCTTGTGGAGTGGGATAACCATCGACATGTGCCATTCAGTGGGCACAAAGCCTGAGGTGAGGCTATGATTGAACATGGTGCTAAGGTGGGGTGCCAGTTGATTCTGTGGTTCATGTAGAATGCAGCCTGGGATGTTGTCAGGTCCCATGGATGCTGTGTTCTTGGCTTTGGAGAGTGTGGCTTTTACCTGTGCAGCCATGATTACAGGAACTTTGCATTCTTCCGGTATAGAGATGGGCCCTTTAGGGGGTGAGAGGGGGGTAAAGTTAGCACTGAACCTATTTGCCAGGATGTTGGCAATATCAGTTGAGTCTGTCTATTTAGTGCCATTGTGCTGTAACTCAGAGCAGATCTGAGTGTTGCCATTGAGATTCTTGACATAGCTATAGAATGCTTTGTGGTTGTCCTTAGAATCAGTGGCAATTTTGTTTTTGTAACTAGCTTTGGAGGATTTTATGAGAGGGATCTCAGCTTCTTACTAAGGCTGACCAGGGAGTTCCTCCAATCATGAGATTTTACTCTTTTTTGCAACAGTTTCTTTCTTCTGTTGTAGAGTTTGTTTATGGCAGGGGACCACCGAATTGGCTTCCTTTTTTGCAGGATAGCATTTTGGTTCTGTTAGGGATAGCACAATCCATGCACTCATGTAAGTGCTTATAAAGTGCATTTGTGTAGGATTCAGCAGTTGTACCTCGATTGTCCATCTGCATGGGGTCGTGAAGTTTGCCACTTCTGTAGTAAGAAGCGTGAAGTTGACTTTGGAGAAATTTTTTACGGTGGTTTCCCTAATGGGGATGGGGGTGGGATGTGGATGTCTAGGGTGATTAGCTTGGGGTCGAATCTGACCAATGAGGAAATGACCTCTGGTGTGGAACACCGGTCGCCCATGTTGGTAATGACCAGGTCTAGGATATTGCTGCCCTGGTGGGGGTGTGGATAAGTTGATCCAAGGTGTTGGAATTTATGAATTCCAGAAAACGTTGAGCAAAAGATTTGGTGCATGAGTAGTTTTCCCAGTTAATGGTGGGGTAGTTGAAATCGCCCATCATTAGGGTGTTGGGTTGTACCCTAATATTTTCCAGTGTATCAAGAAATGAGGACTGGGAATCCTGGGGCATGGTGGGGGATATGTAGCAAGTTACAATTTGGATTTTGGTCTTGCCCAGAGTTAGTTGCACTTGGATAATCTCAGATGCATTATGCTGAGCAACTAGCCTGGAGGTGTGTATATCCTTAATGAATATGGACTCACCTCCACCTTTAGTGTTTTGGTCCAGGTTAGGTGGCTGAACCTTTAGTGTTTTGGTCCAGGTTAGGTGGCTGAAAGGTGTGGTATGAATTATAGCCTGGTAATGTAGGGCTGCTCTCTGGAGCCTTGAACCAGGTCTCTGTCACTGCACAGATGTTGATGTTCTCCATTTTAAGGAGTGCCTCGAGTGAATACATTTTGAGGTTTAGACTTCTAGCATTGAGTAGCATTACCCTCAGATTTTGCTTGCTTGTACCTGTTATGGTGGTGAATTTGTCATTTGAGCCTTGCCTAAAAAAGGTACTATAGGGGTGGCAAGAGCCTTAGCCAGTATCCAGAATCCCAAGGGTGACAGGTGCAGGCCATCTCTGGCAAAGCATTGTGGTCTGTCGATCATGTCATCCCAGGCAGACAGATACTGGATCCCCTTTTTGTCCAGCATAACTTTAATAAACCTAACAACTCTGAAGGCTGTATAAAAAAGCATTTGAATATTGTTGGTAACTAAAGTTCAGACGTATTATAGTAAAGTAAATAAAGCTGAAATGTTATTAAGACACACAAATTAGACATGAAACAACTCAAAAGTGTATACTGAATTCACTGGATACAGAAGGAAGTTTACAGTCTGATGCAAAAGAGTTTTTAAGGGCTGATGTGCTATGAAGAGGACATTTTTATTATTTATTCATTTATTTTTCTTGTAACTGGGTTATACAGTTGAGTTAAGTTTATTTATTTATTTATCACAGGAAGTTACTAGGCTATTGGTCCTGAGACCCTTACAAGCCTAGCCAAGAATTTAGCCCATGTTCCAATAAGTCAGCATCTGATGCCACTGTCCAGCAGGACCCAGGAGTGTATTTTCTGTTCCCCATCCAGTTATCCAGGTTGCACTTAAAAAGGGTTAATGAGGTACTCTGCTTAACGTGGAGAGGGAGTCTATTCCACAAAAGGGGAAGTCTCTGGGACACAAATCTGTCCTGCCAACAAGTCCTGTTGATGTCACAGGCTAGGTTAAGGTTGCACGTGTGGGTTACTCGAGTGGAGCTTGACTTGTGGATATGCAGCAGTCCCATCAAGGCTTGGTCTAAGATTACTTTGTAAGCTAGACAGAGGTCACCTCTGAGGAGTCTGTAGGAGACTGAGTAGAGGGACAGGGCCTTTAGCCTATTTGTGTAGGGTAGATGTTTGAGTCCCTGGATTATCCTGGTGAGGAACCTCTGTGGTCCCTACATCTGCTGCATGTGCTTTGTGAGGTACATGCCACATGTTGTAAATAATGAGTCTTATAAAGGAAGAATACAAGGATGTTATTACCACCTTGTCCCTGGATGAGATACCCTTACTAATGACGTGGGCCATGTAGAAAGCTTTCTGTACAATGGTGGCAATATGGTGGTTAAAAGTCAGTTTGCTATCAACCTGGGTGCTCAAGTCCTTCACAACTGACTGCATGCTTAGGACCTTATTATTAATGTGATAATTTGTGGGGATGTCACCCACCCCAAAGGGGATGATGATGCATTTTTTGGCATTCAGTTTGAGGCCATGTTTCTGGCACCAGTTATTTGTTTGGGTAAGAGCCTGTTGGAGGATGTACACATCACTAGGGGAACTGACAAGGGCACCCAACTTGCATTCATCTGCAGACTTGTTCAGCCATAGCCCACTGGTTTTGGCCTGCACCTCAGAAAAGTATATCCCAAACAATAGAGGCCCCAAGACTGATCCATGGGGTACACCACCCATTATGGGTCTACTGCTTGAGGTGGCTTCTCCTATTTTGACTAGGTGAGCTCTATCAGTGAGCCAGTTTGCTACTGATCTGGTAACATATGAATTGATGCCTAGTTGTGAGAGTTTATCTATTATACCTGAGTGGGAAATAGTATCGAAGACTTTGGCCAGATCAAGGTAGGTGGTGTGCATCATCTTCCCCTCGTCCATGGCTTTGCTGACTGTCTTAAAGGAATTGACCAAATTTAACAGGCATGGCCTCCCCTTGACGAAACCAAACTGTGTATGATTGAGGGTCTGGAGGCCTTGTTAATGAGGTCCATGATAATCTCTGCTCCATGGCTTTGCAGATCAGGCTAGTTAGGCTGATGGATCTTTAACTTCCTGGATCGGTGGATGCTCCACCTTTGTGCAAAGGGATGACAGTGGCTGTCCTCTATTTGGCTGGGATGAAGCCGGTACTCAGGCTTTGGTTGAATAGGGTGCCTAATGGTGCTGCAAGTTCCTGCTTGAGTTCATGTAGGATGCAACCTGGGATGTTATCAGGTCCCATGGAGGCTGTATTTTTTGCCTTGGAGAGGGCAGTGATTACTTACTCCCTAGAGATAAGGGGAGGGGGGCAAGTGCTGGGGATGTCCTGATTTACTGATGGGGGGACAGAGGGGTGAAGTTTTCATTGAATCTTTCTGCCAGCAGGTTGGCTATATCTACAGCATTTGTGTAAGCAATGTCATTGACCACCAGTTTTGAGCAGATCTGGGTGCTTCCTTTGAGATTGCAGACATATGTGAAGCAGGCCTTATGATTGTCTTTAGTAGATGTGGCCAGTTTGGACTTGAAGCTTGCTTTGGATGATTTCACTAGTGCTCTTATTTGCTTGTTCAGGCTAAGGAGACACTGCTTCCAATTAGTCACCTGCTCCTTCTTGGTCCTGGACAGCAAATTTTTCCTTTCATTATAGAGTTTATTTATTGCAGATGTCCACCAGACAGGTTTACGCTTCCTTGGGGAAGAGGATTTCACCCTGTCAGGTATTACTGATTCCATGCAGCTAAATAAATGCTTGTATAGTACTTTGGTGTAGGTTTGGACATATGTGCCAGTTCCTCTGGGGGAGGGGGCTGTGAAGTTGTTTATACCTTCCCTCAGGTGGTTGTAATCAGCTTTGGAGAAGTTCTTTTGTTTGACCCTAGCTGGGGGGGGGGGGGTATTCAGGGGAGATGGTGACTTTGAAAGCGACCACTTTGTGGTCGGATCTTACCAGGGATGATGACGCTGTAAGGATGCTGCAGTGGTTACTCATGTTAGTTAATACCAGGTCTAAGATATTTTCACCTATTGTGGGGGTGTCAACGAACTGGTCCAAGGCATTTGCATTGACGAAATCAAGGAATCTCTGGGTATTTGTGTTTTGGCATGAGTATTTCTTCCAATCTATGGTTGGATAGTTAAAGTCACCCAGGATTTGGGTAAAGGGTTGAATCTTGATAAATTTGAAGAGGTCCAGATAGGTGGAGTGGGCATCTTGAGTCAAAGTTGGGGGCCTATAGCTAGCTATGATTTGAATAGGGATCTTGTCAACTGTTAACTGCACCTGGAGTGTCTCCTGTGTGTCATACTGTTTGATCACCCTGGAGGTATGTATGCCTTTTATGTATATTGCAACTCTACCTCCTTTTGCTTTGCTGCCCATGGTTTGGGATCTGAATGTATGATAGGATGAGTAATCTGGTATGGATAGGGTTGCCACCTTTCATCGTGGCTAAAACCGGAGTACAGACACTTTTTCCATTCCTGCTGCCTGCTTTTGGCTGATTTACTATGCTTTTCTGTAAAAAAAGCATTGTAAATCAGCCGATTTACAAACTCCGATAGTCTGTTGCCTTTTTGAAACAGAATACCGGAGTTTGTACAGTGTTTTCCAGACTACTGGAGAATCATTTTGATTTCTGGATAGCCCAGAAAACAAACAGAGGGGTGGCAACCCTAGGTAAGGCTGGGGTGTTCTTGGCAGCTTTGAACCAGGTTTCTGTGACTGGATAAATGTCAGCATCTTCCTGGTGTAAGAATGCTTGCAATGAGTGAATGTTTGGAATCCTAGCATTTAACAGGATGACCTTTAATTTATGTTTTGATAAAATGTTCATGTTGGTAGGTTTGACCTCATGGGATTGCCTAAAAAAGGCACTATCGGGGAGGCAAGAGCCTTTGCCAGGAGCCTAAAGCCCAAGGGAGGCAGATGCAGGCCATTTCTGGCAAAACAATGTGGTTTGTCAATCATGTCATCCCAGGCTCTCAGGTACTGGATCCCCTTGGAATGACACCAGAAACTAAGTCAACTCAGTTATTTTCTGTTTGTATTGAGGCATCATTCTGGGTGATGGTAAAATGCTGCATAAGGATAGGAACATACCTGTTTGGGACACATATTCAGTGAGCTCGATCATGTCTGTCTTCATATAGTCCAAGGAAGTACATCTCAAGTCATTCACACCAACATGGACTATGACAGAGTCATAACAGTACCTGCTGAGAGACTAGGGTGCATGGGTAATATGGTGGATTCTGGCACCTGACAAACAACTAACTGTGACTTTTTCCTTATCCAGCCTGGTGAGGGGCATATCTGTGTGTCTCATAATGGAGTCTCCTATGACTAATGTGTTGGGTTTATGTTTAGGCCTTAGTGGCTGTGAGACACAGGTGTGTGGACTATGTGTGGTTTGTGGTGTGGTGGGCAGTAGAGTTCATGTGTTTTTTGCCTTGGAGGTCGATTTTGTTTGGGTATATTTTTGTTGAGTACCTCTGCATATGTTGGGTGGTGTTGTATAGGTGTGGGTGGTGCTTGAAGTGTGGAGTTTGTGTTGACAACCTTCTCAGTGCCAGATATACTGGCTTGGGGGGAGAGAGCAAATACTCTAGGTTCTTGATGTAGTTGCATCTTTCAAAAATTGTGTTCCTAGGTGGTAGCAGTAGAGGGTTGTCCGTGTACAGAAGGCAGTTGCTACACTGTCTCAGGATGCCCATATCAGCCAGACTGGCAGAAGAAAATGTAGGAAATTGTCCATCCATATTTCTCAGAAACTGAGGGAGAGATGCCAGAGAGAGCTAAGGGTAAAGGGTGGAAGGTCTAAGAGTAGTACTAGTAGGTGCTCACACAAGTGCTACTAAGGGAAAATTTGTAGGCTGGAGTACCTCAAAAAGAGCTAAAAAATGTGTAGCTGCAGCTCTGGATGCAGCAAACCTATATATAGTCTATGCTACTCAATTTAAAGTTAAGAACACAGTAAAAACTCACAAAGAAGCACATATTAACCACTTACAGCCAAATAACAGAACTCACAGTTATGAAAAACTTATTTATTTGACATTTGTTTATCAGGAAATTCTGACTTGGTCAAAATACCCATTTTTAGTGGAGGCATGGGGAGAAAAGCTCTACAGAGAAATTAAATAATTATAGGTTAAATAAAATAAAAATTCAGACATAAAGGAGCATACCTAACAAATTCATAAGTTGCATTTCATAAGCCAAAACATTTGACCATAAAAACAATATCATAGAGAAAAATAATGAGTACATTGGCAAACTCCCCTAAGAGTTGATCCAGTAGTTAGAGATATGGGAATGTACATACTGATTTAGCATTTGACTAACGTGTTTACTGTTCTGATGAAGTTCTATATTGCTCAACTTATAAGCAAAGGGATAGCATCTTGATTTGGAGATGTCATTGTCCCTCTGTACTCAGCCCTCATCAGGGCCATTTTGAGAAAAATGTCCTCATTAGTAGGTACCTGACCAGATATATGCATTAATCAGAGCACCCACAGAGGTTTCTCACAAAGAGAATACAGGGACTAAATCACATGATCTACATGTATTGCCTCAAAACTCTGTTGCAATGCTTAGTGTCTCAGACTGTTAAAGAGTTGAATGGTGCCTGGCCTATAAGACATCCTCTGATTCAGTACTAATGGACCTACTGCAGATCTGTAAGTTAGATGGTATCATAAATACCTGACTCAGAGACCTTAGCTTCTTCTTCTTCAACATAAACAGAACTGCTTGGAGGGACAGGTACATATCCAAGGGGATACCACTACTCTGGAACAGACTTCTCAGCCACTAAATCAAAGCTCATTCCTGTCCCTATTTAAATGCAACTCAGATCAATGGGTGGGAATAAAGAAAGAGTAAATAGGTGGTTGTACTTCAGCTAAGATTATAGAGACTGTTGATAAAGATATTGAAGTGGAAATGAACAAGAATTGAGCCTTGAGGTACACTAGAAGTGTCTGTCAGGTAGAGGGAGATGATGTTCTGCCACTTTACAGATTGCTGCTTATCAAATAAATTGCTGTTAAAACACTGTAGTGAGGAAGGTTTTGTGTCTTTCGGCTATTCCCAGTTAGGGGTTGCCACAGCGGAACTCCGGTTCGCTGATGATTGGTAGTGGATTTTTATGTACCGGGTTACCAGCCCTGACACACAACCTTCAACGAAGGCACGCCCCATTCACGTATGCCTCCACACAGAAGACGCTCTAGCTGAGAATCGAACGGGACAACGTCTTGCTATGAGGCAACAACGCTACCGCAGCACCACCACCGCAGTGATAGTCTGGAAAAAGACACTTGATGCAGGTGTTTACTATGAGAAACTTTATTCAAAGCTTTAGACAGATAAAGGAATAGGGAGGAGACAAGCTTGCCAGAGTTCCTGCATTTGGTTATAATTTCCATGAAGGATATTAAAGCAGTAGCCATATTAGGTGGAGGTTATGAGCTGTTCTTGAAGGAGGTAGTGGAGAAGCTGTTTATATAAATATTTTTACAAGGATTTTAGAGAGAGGCAATAGTACTGCAGTGGATCAGAATTTGGATACATCTAACAAGTTTCCCCCTTTGTGAAGAGTCATAATATATGATTGTTCACTAAGGAGGGTACATAGGATTAAAGTATAGATCTCTTGATTAAGATTGAGACTAGGTAGGCTATGGCTTCAGCTGTCATTTTGATGTTTTCATGACGGAGGTAGTTAGCAGCAATAGAGCAAAGTCTGAGCTTAAACAACATACTTACAACATGTAATGAAGGCACAAAAATATAGACCAGTGAACTGTGTAGTAAACTGACAATATAGACCAGTGAACTGTGTAGTAAACTGACTTAATATAGACCAGTGAACTGTGTAGTAAACTGACTTAGAATATGTATCAGTAATACAAGAACAGGACATAGGCAAAAGAAAGAAAGAACTCGTTTACCAAGTGTGTGTACATCATGGAAAAATGCAGTAAGCATTTAACTGTCATCAGAAAGAAGGACTTCTCACATCCCTACTCCTATACACCAGCTATACCATTTACATTGTGTCAGCAATCACAGACTTGATATATTTAGTGACAGGTGTAGGGCTCTAGGACATAGCTTCATTAATACATTGCTGTTTCTTGTGCCAGGGTTATAAAGTGTGGAGTACATTTTGCATGAGACACAAGACTGATCTTGTAATTTTAAAAGACAGAGATAGTAAAAGCCAGCCTGCTTTAGTTTTCTTCTGTGTTACCACAGAAATAATTATTTGGCTAAGAAATAAAAACATTAGATTGGTGCTGAAATGACATATAAATAAATTATGTTCTGTGACTTGCAGACTGCAATGTGATTTAGAAATGGTAAAGCAATGATTGGTAGCATAAAAAACTTTAAACATGTTGACAATGAATCAATATATCAGAACTATCAGAATTCATGTAAGCATGCACACATGCGTATTAATGCATTTAACTTAGAGGTGTGCATTTTGGAATGAAATCTCAGAGTCAATCTGAAATGCTGTTATTTTATCATATTGTACAGAAGGTATTTAGAAGCATTTTATGCAGATTTAAAATGCTCAGTTTAGTAATTTCCTATCACATATTGACAGAATAAGCCCCTGGCCAGCACTGTTTGCAACTTATTTCCTGTAAACTTGTTTGTTGGTTATGAAAAACAGAGCTTGAAGTTAAAGTCCTATTGGTATGCAGTATGACTGATTTATAGTGAGCTCATAGTTAGATAAAGTTAGTGTTTGGCTGGGAAAGCTTCACTCTTTCTGCTCCATAGGCTCATTCTTTGTGCTCTTTATGGTCTGTTTTCCCATTAATAATAATTACGTGCTTTACTTTATTATTATTCCATTAAACTACAAAAACTGCATGTTTTATAACCTTACTGAGTGATGTAAGCATGCTAGACAGACTGGTGGTTAATCTACTAGCTACTAAAAATATTTTCTTTGAGAACTCTGACACTGCCTTTGGTGAGGTCTATTACAAGTAATGGTTTACATATTTATTACTATTAATAATATAATATTATTATTTTATTTCAGTAACATAAAATTTCTGTCAGTTCCATTTTCAGATAACTAAATGTCAGCAAATTTGCTAGTTGATCTACATGGATTTTTATTAAAAATAATATATAGGAAACAATTAGAAAGCAACATTTGATATCAATAATTACCTCTCAACCAGCTACTGCAAGAATTCTGGACAAAGCAAAGTCAATGACCCAAAATGGGGGTCAGATTTTAAATACTGCTCTTGGAAACTTACAAAATTCCCAGAATTTTGGCAGACATTTTCTGAAACTCAAATGTCTGCCTTTATTTAACGATTTTAATCTGCAATGATTTGCCTGAAAATCACAAATTTTATGAGGAATAATCCAAAAATATGAAGTAAAAATCTGGACATTTTGTGAATTGAGAGTTGAGATGTCTCTACTCATGCTTGCCTGGTCTATATTTTAAATATAGTATTTAAGCCAGAATGCGACTCTGTAGAACTGCATGATATAAACTTTAATCAAAGTAATTTAAAAATAATAAAGATTCAAGTCTGGATACCCTAACAGTTGCGTTTTGAAAATTTTTAAAGAAGAAAAATGTTAATTATTTTTTTATTTTGTTTGCTATTCTCTAGCTGTTTACTAGCTGCTTTCTGGAATTAATTAATTAATGAATTAATTAATTACTTAATTATATTAATTAATTAATTTGGGAATATTTACCATGGAAAATTACCCTACTCCTTTTTAGCCACTTGGTAGAAACAGAGAGCTGCAGCTGAGGACCAAGTTTTTTTCAAGATGGAGGGAGAAACAGCAACAATAGGCAGAGGAGGGAGCAGAGTTGAGTGATGCAGAACACTGAATTATTGTAAACAAATTCTGTAATAGAAAAGATTGCTGTTACAGAGTTTGAGGAAGGGGAGCTGAAACCTCCTATGTTGATGGAAATGATGCACTGAGGTGAGCCGAATGCTGATTATGAAGTTATGGCAGATTACATGCTGGGACAGGTAACAGAGAAGGTGCTGCCAGATGAGTCTGGAGAAGGAGTTAGATTACCAGAAAGTGTTGACAGCATCTTGGGGTACGCTTGGCTGGTAGATTAGCTGGTTTTAAAAATATGCACCTGCAACAGGGTGTCATTGTGAACATCAAGAAAACTCTTTCATATACCAAAATAGTAAACAAAGGCAAGAAAGATGCTTTAATCAAAGCTGAAAGAAGCCAAGGAATGATGCAAGAGTGCAAAACCAGAACAGAAGACTGGTTGTAAGAATCAAAAGAAATAACAATGTCATTATTAACAAATATGAAGTTATGGATAGTATTACTTTAGATCTTTGTTGTTTAAAGTACAGGACATTTCTTGCCTTTGTTTCAAAAGGGGTGGCGTAAGCCACAAAACTATGGGCTAGGCTTATAAATGCCCTCGGGCAGATAGCCTAGTATGAACCTATGAACATAAATGTATTAATACACTTAGGAACAGATAACTTTTGTAAGGTTAATTTTGAAAGTTTTACTTTACTTGAAAGAATTATGAATGAAGAGAGGAAAATAGCAAATTGGCACCATGGGATGAGTATATTTTTCAGAACTTGTGACTACAATTAAGCAAGATAATACATGCACAGTTCAGGATAATGGACATGGTATAACCTGAGTTACAAACTTTTTTCTGTCTCTTTGTAACAAGAAGCATGAAGCTAAAAAAATAATGATGAAATAAATGTTTGGACAGGAGGTGGGAGGTATGGGTAACACTGGATGTGCATGAGGGGGGAAACACAGCATATTTCAAATGTTATAATTGTGAATGGGAAATGAGAATAGTGAGGTGTTGGGGTCAACCTAAAACATCTTTTTTTGTTAGGGTAAGAGACATTTGGTGCAAGACTGTAATAAAAGATGATGTGGCCAGTGTAAGGAAAAGGGGCATACCTCAACAATTGTAGCGTAAGTGTGGGAAATGCAATTAATTTGGACATTTTTGGTTTGACAGCCCTGTAGTAAAAATGGAAAATGTTCGAAGAACAGAATATTTCACAGGAGACAATCTATTGATAATATAACTGAAGCTGTTGGTGGAGAAAGCATTATGGGAGCATAACTGATTAAGAAAATGCAACTAATATGGAGAAGGAAGATGGGAATGAGTTAGGAAAATGTTTTACAAAGAGAAATTATTATAGTGCAATATAAAAACAGATACGCAGCGCTAGGAAATTAAGAAGAGGGCAAGCTGAGTCAGGAGAAGAACATGAAGAAAATGGCCATAAATCATTTGGGGGTGAGTATGGAAAAGGAAAAGAAGAAATGAAAATAAGAATGACACAAAAAGGGAAAGATTTAACTTATGAATATTAGCACTAATTGTAAATGGTATTCAAAATTATAGAGGTATGGTTGTGACTGAACATTGTATAAATAAGTATGGAGGTTATGTTTGTTACGTATAAGATGTGTGAAGGAAGAAAAAGGAAAATAACTAAGGCAATATGGTGTAGTAAGTTTATTAGGTCAATGAGAAGTGATATGCCGAAGAATAGGATTTTCTTAAGTGAACAGACAAAAATACTGGATGTGGAAGTACTGTTATCTGGAAGACTAGTGGTATGCGATATAAGGCCAAGGGAAAGATGTGTAACAATAATTGTAGAGGTTATGTTGTCCATATCTCACCTTCTTTCTTGCTGTTTGGACTCGGCCGTATACTATAGCTCGAAAGCTTTTACTGGCTTGAGGCTAGCCCCTATCCCAGCATGCCTAGCAGTAGCTACCCAGATCTCATTTGCCGCTTGCAGCGTCGAGATTGCGGATACTGGCTCAGGCTAAGTGTTTTTTCTCTTATTATATTTTTGAACAAAATCATCTAGTTTGGCTTATCTATTTTGTTAACTGTAGTAGTCCTTCATATTTCAACCTAACCTTATCCCATCTGAGTGACTTGCTTTTGTGTGGATTAACCGTTTTTCTCTCTGGCCTTTCCCCTCTTCCAAACCCATTTAAATTAGAGGGTTCTTCTCCCTTTTCTTGCCTTTCCTTTAACTTTTAAGGAGTTGCTGTTTAAGTTAGAGGCTCTCCTTAGGTGGGTAGTTCACCATTTAACTTAGAGGCTCTTCCCCTTCTTTGTTTTCCTGTCTTTTAAAAAAAAAAAAAAAAAAAAAAAAGAGAGAGATTTTTTTGTCTGTTACTGCATAGTTTTCTTATTAGTAGTCTATAGCCTTAGACATAGTGCGGTTCTCTGTTATGCCCAAGGATAGTGTCAGGATTCGAAACCTTCGAGTTTCAAAAAGTGCTGCCAAAAGATGTCCCTTATGGATGGGCACACAAGTTGCATATATTATTTAGGACCTGTTCACCTGCAGGATTCATGCTCTATCTGCCATGCTTTTAGTTCACGAGTCCTGCAGGAGAAAAGAAACAAGTTAATCTTGAGAGGTTTACTGAAGAGCCCATTTGATGCTGCTATGGACAAAGTCAAGGTTTTATCCTCTTCGGCTCCAAGTTCGGACCCATATAAGGACAAGGGCAAGCCACAAGCTAAGTCAGATCCGACTTTTGGTTCCGAAAAGACATCTTCACCTATGGCTCCATCTGTGTTTTCAGAGCCAGTAAGGTCCCAAAAGTGTTCCAGGTCTCCTGCCTTGGAACTGGTGTGGTCTGCTCCACAGTCTTCATTATTACAATCTGTGTCAGGCAGTCACCGGTCTGCAACCCATTCCTCTCGGTCATCCAGGAGCCTCTCGGATGATGATGTGGAGAGGGTAGTAAAGAGGCTTCTTAGGACACCAGCATTAGCCAAAATACTTTTGGGCCCATCCTAGATGGAAATGGTGCCGACAGCCCAAACAACACCTGTCTTGATTCCTCCTCTGACTCCTCTGATTTCAGAGCCAGAGTGTATGGAAGTCATAGTGGTGGAACCGCCGGTTCCAGTAACCTCCTCTGGTCTTTCGGTTCTGACTACCACTCTGATCTCCTCAATACCCTCTTCTATCTAGGGATCTGGGAGCTGACGCTCCCTCATCGGCTCTGAGGGGGGGACCGGCATTGGACCCTTGTAAAATCCTACTCTCCCTCTTGGAGCTTTGGTGCAGGTCAGCTGTTGCCCTCGGTTCAGAGGAAGTCTCCTGCTTCTTCAGAGCTAGAGATTCTTTTGGGTTGGGACCTCAATGCCTTCAAGGTGATGAGGAACATGCTGTCTGCTGACACAGCTCCACCCTCGGCTCCATTGGCTCTTTTGCCTTCGGTGCTGGTGTCCGCCTCCGAACCTTCCCTCCTCCCCAAGCATAGGGAACCCATGCCCCAGGATGCCCCACTGGGTGATCCCACATTGTCTGAAACCTCCCCTGAGCATCCCTCAGAGGAGGTCCTTCAATAGTGGACTTGCAAGAGGAAGCATGTGGATTCCCCTGAGTCCTTGACATCAGACACAGGCTTGGATGACTCAGAAGGATCCCCATGGTCCCCCTCTGAAGATGTCTCTTTTTCAGACATCTTAGAAATCCTTAGACAGAGGGGTGACTGGAAGTCCCTTGCCCCTTCTGAAGACGAGTCAGTGTATCTGGATGCATTCGGTTCCCGACCCCCCACCTCTTGGGTATCTCCTCCTTTCAACCCACTATTGCACGTAGTGAGTTGGAAGGCTTGGAGCTCTCCAGACACAATGGAACCAGTTCCGTGTAGGCCCAATAAATTCATTACAGCCCCTAAAGACAGGCTCTTCTTATCTATAGGTGTTCCCATTGATGCTATGGTGGTGGCAGCAGCCACCAAGAAGGAATTAGCGGAAATGTCTTCATCTGTCCATCCGCCGAATAAAGAGTATCATATGATGGATAGATACGGGAAGCGTATGTTTTCTTCAGCGACCTTTACACTCAGGTCACTGAACTATTTGTCCCACTTTACAAGGCTTCAAAGGGATCTTCTCAAGGAGTTAGGAGCTACCTTACAGGATCCTACAGCTGCAGGTGCCTCGGACAAGGCAGATTCTCAGCTTGCAACCTTGACTTCAGTGGTTAACTCCTCCATGCAGCTCATTCCTTATGCAGCCAGTGGGGTGAGCAGGGTGGCAGGCACAGGGGGAGCCTTATGCAGAAACTCCTGGATGCGCCTTTGTTATTTTGCAGAGGCCTTCAAGTCTTCCTTTACCAATGCCCCCTTTGACGGCTCATCCCTGTTTGGGCCTCAGGCAAAAGAGACTCTTACCAGGTGTGAACAGGATGGCAAAACTCTCTCTGTTGTGGGAGTACATTTTTCTGCTCCATCTAGACCCTATCCTAAAGGCCAGAAGAGCGGGAAAATGTGGTTCTGGAAATCCTAGGGAGCTTTGCCTGACACACGTGGAGATTCTTTCCCCAGGGGCAGAGGGGGAAATAACAATGGAAGACGCCGACCTCGTGGCAGGGGGGGTCCGCAGAATCAGGGCGACAGAGATACCTTCTCTGGTAGGACCTTCCAGCAGTCCTGAAGGGAGGCCTGACTGTGTGACTCCAGAGACAGTCGGGGGGAGATTATCCTTGTACCCAAAAGTCTGGCAGACAATCACAGAAGATACTTGGGTACTATTCATAATATCCGGAGGTTACAATATCTCCTTCTCCCAACTTCTCCTGTCAAAAAGACAATACTCTATCCCAGATTTTCCACCCAGTCTTTGGGATCAAGCAAACCTAGAAGTTCAAAGGTTGCAAAGAAAAAGAGTCATCCAGGAAGTCCCCGCAGACCAAATCGGATCTGGAACATACTCAAGGTTCTTTTTAGTTCCAAAGAAAACAGGGGACTGGAGACCCATTTTGGATCTCAACAGGCTGAACAAGTCAGTCAAGAAAACAAAGTTCCGGATGGTAACACTGAAGTCCATTCTTCCCTTTCTGGGACAGGACAATTGGATGTGCTCTATCAATATCCAGGATGCATACTACCACATAATAATGGAAAGATGGTCAAGGAGATATCTGCACTTCTGGCTGGGAGCCAGTCACTATCAGTTCAGAGCTCTGCCCTTTGGTCTCACCACAGCCCCCAGGGTGTTCACCAAATGCATGGCAGTAGTTGTGGCTCACCTGAGGCATCAAGGATTTCGGATGTTTCCATATCTAGATGACTGGCTCCTTACTGCCACCACCGAGCATCAACTAATCAGGGCAAGGGAATCTACAATCCTCTCCTGTTTTCAACTTGGGATCACCATAAACTACGAAAAATCTGCCTTGTTACCTTGTCAGTGTATTACCTTTATAGGGGCAGATTTAGACACAAGGGCCATGATAGCAAAGCTGCCACAAGAAAGTGTATTAATGATCCGTTGCCAAGTTGCCATGCTGTTCACCCAAAAGAGAATTCAAGCAAGATTTGTTCTCAAGCTCCTGGGTTCTATGGTGATGGCAATAACTCTGGTCCTTATGGCTCGCTTCCACATGAGAATTCTACAGTGGCTTCTATTTGCACAATGGTCATTCCAGAATTTACTTATGTCACATCGCAGTCTGATCACGGAATACTGCAAAAATGATCTGGAGTGGTGGCTTCACTCCCCTATGGTGACAATAGGTAGGCCATTTCTACCCCCCCAACCTGTAGCCACAGTGACCATGGACGCTTCCTATATAGGGTGGGGGGGCATTATCTGGGACAGACTGTTCAAGGGACTTGGCAGGAACACAAGTACCACTTGCACATCAATGTACTGGAGATGAGAGCGGTGCTCCTGGTGTTGCAAGCACTTCAAGACTCTACATACAGGGACTATAGCAATTCAGACAGACAATATGTTGGTAGTATGGTACATCAACAAACAGGGTGGAACCAGGTCTTACCCTTTGTGTTGAGAGGCTCTACGAGTTTGGCAATTGACGATGTCTTCCCAATGCTTTCTGGTCTCAATGCACATTCTGGGGAAATCCTACGTGGTAGTGGACAAGCTCAGCTGGGCTATCCTGATGACCCATGAGTGGTCTCTGAAGCAGGAAGTTGCGAACTTGATTTTTCGCAAATAGGGCCAGCCATGCTGCACTCTGTTTGCCACTCACCTCAACAAAAAATGCAACAGCTACTTTGCCCCAGTCCCACCACTGGGACAGTCACCCAGGGACGCATTTGTTCATGATTGGCCCCCGGGACTGCTTTATGTCTTTCCACCTTTTCCACTGATCCCCAAGGTTCTCCAGAAAGCACAGTCATTGGGTTGCAAGTTAATCCTCATTGCCCTTTTCTGGCCTCGTCAGATATGGTTTCCATTCCTTTGGCCTCACATGAGAGGGGAGTCTTGGATTCTGGACCCAGTGCTAGATCTTTTGAGGCATCAGTCGGGGGTCTCCATCCTTCCATTCAAACTCTCAAGCTCACAGCTTGGTTTCTCCACTTCCAGTCTTAGCCAGGCTTCCCAATGTTTCTCCAGCAGTTCAACACATTTTGATTTCCTCCCATAAGCCCATTACTAGGAGATTTTATCCTAGTGAATGTAAGAGGTTCTCTTGTTGGGCAGGCAAAAATCAGGTTGATCTCTTTACTGCTTCCATTTCAAAGATTCTTGAATTTCTTGCTGAATCCTTTGACCAAGGAGCAGCTGCAGCTACTATCTGAGTTCAGTTAGCTGCCATTTTTAATTTCCATATGGGAGAAATGGTTCCAATATCAAGTCCCATAGGTTTATGCAAGGCATTCCTAAGAGGTACTACCCTATTAAGACCTCCGATAAGAGAACCCCCCCCGCCCGAAATCTAAATTTAGTTTTAGATGCTCTGATTCTTTCTCCCTTCGAACCATCTGCTTCTTGTCTGCTCAAAGTTCTGACTTGGAAGACCCTTTTCTTGGTTGCAATTAGCTCAGCTAGAAGGGTTTCAGAATTACAGGCCTTATCTATTCATTCCCCTGTACTTGATTTTCCATAAAGATCGGGTATCTCTCAGAACCAACTCCTCCTTCTTACCCAAGGTATATTCTGACTACAATTTGAATCAATCCATAGGGTTTCCTGTGTTCTTCCCCAATCATGGCAACAAGGCAGAGTATAAGCTTCATCAAATGGATGTTCATAGACAGTTATGTTTCTATTTACACCGGACCAAGGACTTTAGAAAATCTGACCAATTGTTCATATCCTTTGCGGACAATAAAAGAGGTTGTGCGGTCTCAAAGGTGACTTTATCAAAGTGTCTTTCAGACATTATAAACCATGTCTATGAGTTGCATAAACAAAAACTTCCTGGGAAAATTAAAGAGGACTCAACAAGGACCTAGTCTACCTCTATTGCTTTTCAAGCCAGATTGCCTTTGGATTCGATCTGTGCAGCAGCTACATGGGCTAATCCTCTTACCTTTATCACTCATTACAAAGTAGATGTGGCCTCCCGGAACAGGGCATCCTTCAGTTCCATGGTCCTGAAGAGTTTTTTTCCAGTGAGCCACCCAAGAATCAGGTGCTGGGGACTCTGTCCCAAACAACAAGTATCAAGGCGAGATATGGACAACATAACATAAAGAAGTTATGTACTCACCATAACATTCCATGTTTGCTGTCCTTGATCTCACCTTCCTTCTTGCCTCCCACCCTCCTTCCCCCTTCCTGGAGGATTGAGAGGAATCCCTTGTTTTATTGGTTATACTGGCTGGGTTTCTTTTATACCATACCTTATGGTTAGTCTCAGTCTACTACTATTGCTATTGTGGAAAGGTCACACTTTTATATGTCGGTGTCATCGGATATGTAAAGTAGAGTATATCTCTTGTCTATTTCTATGGTCTAGTGTTGGGTTATCACAAACGAGATCTGGGCAACTACTGCTAGGAATGCTGGGATAGGGGCTAGCCTCGAGCCAGTAAAAGCTCTCAAGCTATAGTATACGGACGAGTCAGAGCTGAGGATTGGCTCTGAACCCAAACAGCAAGAAGGAAGGCGAGATCAAGGACAACAAACATGGAACGTTATGATGAGTACATAACTTATTTTTTATGCATATACCAGTATGATGGAGTCTAAAATGTTGTTTGAGGAACTTAAAAACTTTGTTCTGTCAAATATGTGACATATTACAGTGGGAGATGATAAATGCAATTTGAGAAAGGAAAGGGGGAAAAAGACAAGATATTAAAGCAATAAAAGAAGTTATAACAGATGATGGGTTGAAAATAGGAAATGGTAGTGTACATATAAAAGGGGATTTTTAGAACTGAAATAGATTATGTGGTACAGTCAAAAGACATGAAAGAAATAACAGGTGGGGGTACAAATGGCTGACGTTTTAAATCATAAAGTGGTATTGGCTAGGATAGGGGATGACAGAGAAGTAATAAACAAAGGGAAGGGAATAAAAACATTGACTGAAGAGACTGCTAAAACAGATGACATGTAAAGAAGACATAAGACTTATATGGGAAAGGCATATGACAATAAGAGTTAATTATGAAAGCTGGACAGATTGTTGGGGGCTTATAAAGAAAAATACAGGAAAATATTTTGACTGCAGAAAAAGACTGAAGCAAAGGAATAGGAAGCAATATAATGAAATAGTAAAAAGGCGTGAAAAGAAACAGAACAACATTTTGATAGAATGAGAGAACTAGAAAAAGAGTTGCATAAAAATAGAGAACATTTTAAAATACGTTGTTTAGACAAATATATTTTTAAAGAAAAATTAAGAAGTTTCACCATTTGGGGGGAAAGAGGTAAATATAAGGGGAAAGAAGACTGGATATAAAGTTTAATTAATAAGGAAATAGTACATGTAAGAGAGAGAAATAATGGGACTTGTCAAAATGCTTGTGGTTAGAATGTATGAAAAAGTAGTAGTGTAAGAAGACATACAGACTATAAAAACAAAAATGTGAAAAATTTAAAGTTTTAAGAATTCTCTAGAAAAGGAGATTACTATGAAAAAAAGGAAGAAACAATAAAAAGGAAGAATCAGGAACAGAGTAATTAGTTTATAAATATTATAAAGAGATGAATGGAAATGAGAAATTAATATTCTATAAAATATTAAATGAATGGGCAGGGAAAGGAATAACAGATGGAGAGAACTGTGGGTGGAATAATTAAGTTTATATGGAAAAAATATGAAAGAAAAGATATAAAAAAATGGAAACTGATAGCAACAGGAAATACAGATTATAAAATCTTTACAAATAATACAAAAAGGGATGCAGAAGGTTTTGGTTGAAGTTATAGGAAAAGAGTTTTCAGAATCAAGGGGTCAGAGGTGGAAGGAAAGTAAATGATAGTAAAAGAAGTAACAGATATTGGATATGGCTAAAACCTTATATCAAAAGCCCAGAATTTCTTCCCCCTGGTTATGCCTGCCTATGCAAAGATAGATGTAAAAAAAAGGAGGTGGGGTAGCTCTAATTTACCCCGGCACCTTCAACATGATCCCCTTCCACTCAGACATACCCAGTTTTGCTACAGCCGAAATCTTAACAGCTTTCCTAAAACTTAATGAGAATAAAAACCTATTATCATTGCCCTATATATTCCACCTGGTAATAACATCTCCATTGTAGAGGACATCCTAGCCTGGAGCTCTAATAACATAACTACAGAAACAGTAATCCTAGGTGATGTTAATATAAACTGGCTAGATTTCTCACAGCAACTCTCCCTCTTCAACATTAACCTTTATAACTACACCCAGCTAATTAATGCCATCACCAGACCTACCAAAAAACAACACCCATGGAACAATCTTAGATTGGATCATGGTATCTGATCCTAATAAGATTGCTACTGCAGGAACCCTCCCAAACAGCATCAGTGACTATCTCCCAGCCTTTATAATATGCAAAACTACAGCTACCATACATAAACATCAATTCAAATATACTAGAAATTTAACCCAATTCTCCCCACTACATTTAACAATTCCCTACAAACCATCAACTGGGAACCCCTAAAAACTCTCCCTCTAGGTAGTGCTGTACAATATTTCAATTCCTCTTTTCTTAATATCTTAAATAGTTTGCACCCTCATGACTAAAACACATAAAATCCTGGCATGTGCCATGGCTCACTAGAGCCACAAAACAGAACATGCTCAGCAGGGACAGAGCCTGGAAGCTTTGGCATAAGCACAAAAAACCCTCTGACTTCATAACCTATAGACACCTCTGCAACCACGTAAAATGCCAAGTTGTTAAAGATAAGAAAAACTATTATCATACTTTAAAATGAATACAAATGTAATCCTAAACACTTCTGGAGGTAAATCAATAACCTTCTACACCCTGGTTCAGAAACTAACCCCTGCCCCAACCCAGAAAAAAATCCTGTTGAAATCGCCGCACTTTTCAACACTTATTTCATTGACATCATAGCCAACCTCACAAACAACTTTCCTCAAACTCCACCTTACCAGGACTACACACCTGCCACTACTACTCCCCCCCAACCTTTCTCAAAAATTCTCAAAAGTCACTATTCCTACATCTATGGTAAAGAAACTGCTTATGAAACTAAAACCATGCACCAATGCCCCTGACAACCTGCCTCCAGAATTCATGCAAATAGCTGCAGATTCCATTGCATACCCCATTAGCATACTTCTCAACAGATCAATCTGCGAGTCGTATGTACCTTCTATTTGGAAAAAAAGCATTTATCCTCCCATTACACAAAGGTGGTAACAACATAGACATCTTCAACTACCGGCCCATTGCCATCCTTTCACCCATCTCAAAAATCCTTGAAAAATGTATCCACAATCAAGTCCTTAACCACCTACTTGATAACAACATACTATCACCAACACAGCATGGTTTCAGACCAAGCCACAGCACCACTACTGTTCTCAGTTCCTTCTGTGACTCTATAAACTGGGCTCGTGATGCCAGAAAATTGGCCTCCTCCCTATTTCTTGATCTGTCCAAAGCATTTGATACTATCTTTCACCCTCTTCTCCTTAGAAAACTATCCAACATAGGTGTCTGTCCCTCCACACTAAACTGGTTTTCCAAGTACCTCTTAAACAGACAACAAGCCGCTAAATGGCTAAACCCCTTCTCTCCATTCCTTAATACCACTACAGGTGTTCCCCAAGGGTCTACCCTGGGCCCATTACTCTTTAACATTTTCATCAATGACTTTCACTCTATCCTCACCCAAGCCACAGTCATCCAATATGCAGATGGCTCTACTGTCATCTGTACTGCCAACTCCCCTCAAGAACTTCAGAAACTTACACAATCAGCCCTCAACTCCACTGAAATATGGATGTCTAACAACCATTTAGCATAAACCCCAAAAAGACCAGACTAGTGCTATTCACTCCTAAGAAATCCAAAATCATAAACAAAGACACTTTTTTCTATTCACTCTCATGACAACACTTCTAATGAGGTTGTCACTTATACCAAACTCCTAGGTGTCACTATTGATGAACACCTAACCTTCGACATGTACATTCACAATAATGCTAAAAAAAGCACACCAGAAACTGGGTATTCTATATAGCCACAAAACTTACCTCAACTACTCTTCAAAACTAACCCTCGCCACCTCCTTCCTTCTTCCCCTCTCTACTATATGGTGCTCCTCTCTTTATAAACCTTCAGGCCAATCCAAAATCCAAACTTCAAGCTTGCTATAATAAAATTGCAAGGTTTGTCACAAATGAACACCAATCTCACCACTGTACCTCTCTTCAGCAACTGAACTGGCAAGAACTACCTCATCATCTCACTTATATGCAACTAACTACTGCCCATAAAATAATACACTACCCATCCACTTGCCCATCCCTTTCCAATCTTTTCAATTTATACCAGCCCAAAAGACCCCTCCGGTCTGAAAATCAAATGCTTCTACAGGTAGAGAAACCCAACCTTATCGGTGCACATTGCCTCAACTCCTTTTCCACTGCTAAGCTATGGAACTCTCTCCCACCCCAACTTAGATCAACTAGCAATACTCATATCTTCAAAAAACTTTTAGACACTACCTTTCCTCTCACTGGTTATGTCCTTGTGCTAACACCTCTCAATCCATTACCTGATTTTTCATCTCACGCTGTTCTTCACACCTCTTTTTTTCCACCTCCTATACCATATTCTCTATCCCCTCAATAGTTAACCCTTCTTCATCTCTCATAAATACTTTATCAATTTATTTTTTGCACAGCTTTTTTGCCTCTTCCTGTATCATCAATCACTCTATACTGCTATTAGCTAGACATACTCTTATAGTTTCCCTCTTCTTTGCTTACCTAAATTCCTAGGTAGTTTAATCAGTTATTATTGTTATATGTGTTTTTAGTCTATCATACTGTATATATCACATTGTTACCTGAACCTTACCTGAACTTCTTCAGTTCAATCTGACATAACTGTTATTTTGTATTTAGTATTTTCATCTCATTGTATATATTGTACTGTTACTTAACGATGTATAAAACTGTATGTATGTATCTCTGTTGAACTTTTGTACTGCTACTTGTGGTTTATCAATCTGTATGTATGTACCATTGTGGAGATTTTCTCCCCGGGCCTCCACTGAAAATGGGCACTGTTATGGCCCAGTGGACTTTCACGGTAAACAAATGCAATAAATAAATAAATAAATAAATAGATAGATAGATATGACTTTGAAAGAAACTAAGGAAATAAGCCTAGTGACATGGTGTGATAAAGGCTTTTGTTAAGGTTAGTCATGAAGTGACGTGGAAGATTCAAGAAACATTTGGGATAGGAAAAATGTGAATGTTGTAGGATATGCCATGAAATTTCATGGTGAAAGTTAACAAATGAATGGGAAGAAAGATAAAAAAATAGAAGATAATTTAAACAAGGATGTCCATTAAGCATGAGTCTACACTGGTAATGAATTTAATAACTTAAACATATATATAAAATGAAAGCAGCAAAATAGGAGATGGGAAAAGGAGTTATAATACCTAGTGTTTTTGTCATATACAGATGATTTAGTGGTTGAGGCTAAAAATAAAATATGGTTGTGAAGTGATGGTATGAGTGGAGGAGTTAATAAAGAAACATGGGGTACAGTTAGAACAAAAAGCAAAGGGTTTGGTGAAACTAAGAAAATAAATGGAATATATTTTGCAAGGAAGGTATTGTATTACAAGTGAAATTTGTAGAGCATGGAAAATAATGTTATTATAGTGGAAAAGTTTTAATCTATTATTTAATAAAAAGTAGATATGACAAATACATGCATATTAGAAAAACGAACATACTAAGTGTAGCGTGTATGAAAAAAAGATATGTTAGTAATACTTTTTTTTTAAATTTTATTTGGGTCTCACTCTTAAATCTAGTGAAAAGAGATGTGATATACAGTAAAAAAAATTGAGTCTAAGAAACAAATCATATAGTGTACTTAACATTTACACATTTTTCTGGGTAACAAGGAGTTGCAAATGACTGAGAACATTTTACGTAGAAGGTGCAAAGAAGGACGAAAATATGAAAGAGGGAAAAGAAGTAGCAAACATGAAAAGATGGGAGGAAAACTATGAAAATAAAATAAAATTAGGGAAGATGAAAATTAACAAGAAGGATGAAAACAGAAAATTGTGGTATAACAATTTTATTGAGAAATACTATATGGTTTGCCTTTGGAAAGAATTAAAAGAAGAAGTAAAATACTATAAAGAATTGAAGGAAAAGGTTTGATAATGTTTATCAAGCAGGTGACTTTCTGTGTATAATTTTGTTGAATAAGACACCAGTTAAAAGTAATATGAAACATAAGGTATTGGAAGAAAGAAAGAAAATGTGCTGAGGAAGAAACAATGTAAAAACGAATAGTTATGGAGAAGTTTTAAAAAGGTATATAAATAGAAAGATCTGAAAATATGATGCCAGCAATATTGTATGGAAAATATGGAAACAAAAATGTGAAACTAAAAATGGGACAGAGTATTGTTTCTAGCAATCTGGACAGTATGGAAAACAAGATGTCAGGGATTATTGTATAATAAAATACAGATGATGAAGTGCTTACTGAAATAAAAACATGTTCATAGAGGAAAGGATGGGGATAGATGAAGACATTTTAAATAGTAGTTAATATTTATTTAAAAATCTGATGTTTTTGTGTTTTTATTTGAAATGATAAAAATATATTTTTTTGAAAATTAAACAGCAACATAACTAAACATTAAAGTCTATATTACTACCACAGACAGCAAGCTACTGCCATTTATGTGCAACCCTAAGCCATTCTGGTTGTTACTGTGGATTATTATCTGATACTATCACCACAGTCAGAGTTTTGTTTCTGGAAAATATGGAAGCAATGAAAACTTCAATACATGAGTCTCCAACACTCAGAAGTACAAATGGTACTGTTAAATAATAATTCCGAGATTGTAAAATTTCAGAAAAGCCCCCTTGCACTGAAGAATACCAGTCTCTAAGTTAGTTATGTAAATAGCAGGGGTGTGAAATGGTAAATGCCCACTCCAAGAATGCTTTAGTTGTGTTGACAAGAAGTGAAAGGATTATATTAGCTCCCATTTGGGACTTAAATCAAGACCTTCAGCATATCATACTGGTGTCACTGCTAGGAGACCAAAAAGAACCATTAGATAGTTAGTTATTGAGACTTTCCTTAAGATCTTTATCCTTTCAGCTAGGGAACCCCTAGCATTGTGATTAAGGTCAAATTACAAACATACCCACACACACATACAGAGTATGCCCCCTAGTTAGTTGGTGTTACAATGACTTCCAATTTTCCCTAATTTGATTAAAATTCACATATTCTTGTTCTCAGTTTTGAATGTTGAAGAAAAATATGATGCACTTTAGTCATGCAGCAAGAAACATTTTAAGTGCACTAATTGCACCACTATTTATGAAGTTTGTCAACTCTGCAACTTCAGGAAACTTTTAATAGTAACCTAAATAAAGTATTTTCAGTTATGAAACTGACCAAGCTTTTCTCCATAAATACAATGGCAATTAATAATAAATCATATATTCCCTTTGATTCCCATTATGATATGCGTTACACATTGAACAGTCTAACATTCCTTGCTGTACCTGCTCTGACATTACTGCCAGGTATCACAAGTGGATTTACACTTCATATTTCCTAAGTATAACTAACTTATTCCTTTTTTTACACTTTGTCCCCATTGCCTGTCAATCATCACCCCCACCAACTGGCATATTTGTTCCCCCATCACAGGAGTAAAGGCTGGCCAGGAATAACCATAATTTAGACAGCTATTACAGTGGTTCAATGGTTTTCTTCTTTAGCCCTATGGTCCCCACAGATGCCTAACTTGCACGGCCAGAGGGGTACATGTAATGAACTCTTTGTGTTGATTGGCCCTCACTTTCACAATGGACAATTCCAGCAAACAGCTCTACCCCTCACATAAAGCATGGGATGTAGTATTCTAAGTCTCAACCAAATAAACTATACTTCTCTATATGCTCCATGAAAATCTGATATAAATCCCACCACCTGGGTGAGGTGAGTGGGTCATGACCCTTCACTCCTCTCCTTCACTGCCTGTCTCTTCCAGTGCTGGAGTCACTAATCAAACCTTTGTTACCTGAGTCACAGTAAGAGCTACATCATGGACCAGGCTTATGACTTATTTTTCTTAAGTTCATAGGTGTGTACTAGGCTAATGGCCCAAAAAAGTTGATGTTTTGCTTCTTACTTGATCAAGCAATTTGTTTTGCCTTAAAAATCACACCTTCAATGTAGCTTACTTCCTCTTTAAAACTATGACAACCTTTCTTTCCTTGCAGTAAATCTTTGGGTAAATCTTATGTGGCCACATTTCAAAGCATTTTAATCTCTGGTTAATTCAAAGTAAGTAACTGAAAGTCTTCAAATTGTTTTTATTTCCAAAAAATATGGAATTATCCAGCTTATTTTTAGATTGTCACTTAGCAATTTTTCTTGTTACTCTGCCAAATATGATCAGCTTTCAAAATTGGGTCCATATTATTACCTCAAAACTGCATTTCTTCGAACATCTAAACATTGACTCTTAATCAGCGAAATCCGAAAAGCACAAAAGGCCTCTTCTGCAAATTTTTTTCACAGGGAAAAAATGTGCTTGGCCAACCAACAGAAAAACAAACTTTCAAACCCTAATCAAGTGTGGGGGGGGGCTTCACCCCCACACCCCCTGATTTGGGGGGATGAGCCCCCACACCCCCCTAAATATACCAACTCCGAGATCACTCTACATTGGAGAAAAGGGCAAATTCTTGATAATGGCCAAGCAAATTATTTCCCTGTGAAAAAAATTTGTGGAAGTGGCCGTTCATGCTTTTTGGATTTTGCAGTTTGAGTGTCGATGTTTAGGTGTTCAAAGAAATGCAGTTTCGAGGTAATAATGTAGACCCTTCAAAATCTGCTATATGCATTTCTTTTTCTGAGTTATACTTCACAACTAAGTCATACTTTTGTAATATCAACTACATTTCTGTTGTCTTGGTGGTGTCATATGCAGTGACTCCAATATACTCTGCAGTTGTTTATGATCTCTTTCAATCAAAACTGTATTCCCATGATTCCTAGAACATTTCACAACCATGTACTGTGGGTAGTAACTCTTTCTCTGTCTGATCATATCCTTTATAGCATTCCAGTAGGTGCTACATCCATATGCAATTGGCATCTACTTATAATGTGAGTGACTTGAGTACATGAAAGTACTTCAATGTGGGTGCTTCAGTTAGCACCTAAATAAGCATTGCAAAACTCTTTTCTTTTCCTTTTTACACCAATATAATTCCATGTGTCATTCAAATAAGTTCCTTATTGACAAATTTACACCTGAAATATTCAGAATAAACTACAAAAGATACTGCATCATTACAAGAAGTCTTATGACAGCTTTTGTCCTCAGGGAGAGGCATTTACACTATTGCTCTTATTTTCCCTGTGCCTGGGTTCACACGTTCACATGTTCAGACATGAACCATACATCATGTGGATCTGTCTCATTCTCTTTATTAATTGCATCTGTCTTGCAGCCTGCTCTTTTTTCATCTAGCACCAAAGGCAGTATGTCATCATTTATATTAACAACACCTTCAAGCCTTTGAATGAATTATGCAATACTGCTCTGCAACACTTCATTTGGTGATGCATGCCTGAGAATTCTCTATCTTCTCAAGGGCAAATTTAAAATACAGAGCTTTGAAAATTTATCATCAAGTTAAATCTGCTTAGATCAATGGTTTGCATCAGGCCAAGAAAAGTATTTTGATCCTGGCATGGCAGACACCACTTTTTCAACTGTGCAGGCTGGATAACATCCTATTGCTACAATTTTACTCAGATATTGTGAACCTATACATATAAAAATCTTACCTGGTTACACATTCGGCAGGCCCATTTAATACATCCATATACTGTATGTTGTTCAGCTTTATTCTATGATGCCAGTGGAGCTGTCCTTGGAGCTTATGCTGCTGGTAACATTCCAGGTCTTTCTGAATATTTTAAATTGCTAGTAAAAGGTATAGACCAGTAAATGCATCTTTGCCACTGAACTGACCATTTTCTAATCCACAATGTAGCTACACATTTACAGTTTCCACTGTTTCACTATGCCAACCTCCTGGAAAGTCTAATGGTCCAAAACAGAATGCAGATCTGCTACAACAACTATGTGGAAGTGAATGTTATATTTCTCATTCTTACATCCATATAAAAGTGCTTTATGGTTCCAAGATTTTATATAATGACTATAATTAAAAAAGAAATATGTATTCTTTCAGACATCCCTTAAACATTTCAGAAAACATTACTTTACACTCTGGCAACTGTAAAGCTAAAAATTAAAAAAAACACACTGAATAATAAAGTTTTATTTAAACTATAGTGACTATTATTTTTACATGTCATTTTAACTGGAAAAGGCTGTATCTCACAAGACAGTGACTATTTATATATGTTTTCAATTAAGTTTTGTTCATTACTTGTTTAATATTTATTATTGTGTACGTCATTAAATATGCCTGGAAGCATTATTTTGTTTATGACTAGTAGTTTGGAAAAACATAGTGAATTATGTCTGTCAGTGTTTTTTTTCTTAATATCTCCAAATACGTTAAAAGTTTTGACAGTAATGAACCCCATTCCTAAGTCAGAGTAAGATTCATAAAATTTGTATTGCTTCAATGGCAGATCAGTTTCTGAATCAGAAAAGCTTAGCACTATGAGACATTCTGAGTTAAGGATTCTGCACTGCCTTTCTGAATCCCAGAGATAATCTCATTCCTAACCTCAGCAGTCCACTTTATTGTCACTATGCCTCTTGCTTGGCCTATCATGTTTGTGTGTGCTTTTGTGTGTGTGTGTGTGTGTGTGTGTGTGTGTGTGTGTGTGTGTGTGTGTGTGTGTGTGTGTGTGTGTGTTCCTTCTACTACTGGGGGGGGGGGGGCACTTGAAGCATGGCCTAGCCCTGTGGTGGAAATATTTCTGTATTTTGAGGATCCTACTATGTCTTTTTTCCAAGTCCTAGCACAAGTGTACACCAGAAATGGGCACCTTTTACCCTGCGGCCTGTGAACTCAGTCTTTTTTATTATGTAAATCTGTCTTTCTCCACACTCCACATACTCATATTGTCTTGGTTAGATTTCCTAAAAATAAGGTCCACCACATGAAGGTATTCACCATGGCCTGAATATGAATTCTGGTCTAGCAATATTGCTCTTCTTTTCTTACTGATTCCATCTCTCCATCAGAACTCCATGACTGTATGGATTAGTGCATACTTTCCTCATTTTCTGTGTTTCATTATTACACTCTATAACTATGGATATACTGAGTACTAGACATTGATTATTAAATTTAATCTTATATTCTCAGATTCCCAGCTTATTTGTCACGTCTTCTGTGCTTTTATATGACTAACTGTTTACTCTTTGCACATGGTGAACACAATGCATACATTTGCAGTCATTTCTACTGATTTGTACACTGCACTAAAGTAATTTTTTCCACAACTTCTACATACTTCATTAACGGTAGGACATTTCTTTTTAATTTGCTTATAGTAATATCCATAACTTATAAATGACATGTTTCTCATACTTCTCATGTTTGAGTTTTGGAAATCATTTCGAGCTCATTTTTACAATATTTGCTCAGCCACATCTACATCTGAACTTCACTCCCTTACCCAAAAGGTGTTTAATACAGTAGAACAATGGTTTACACAGCTCTGCCTCCTCTTGAACCCCAAAAAAACTAAACTCCTCCTTTTTACTCCTACTTGTAAGTCCTCTCCAATAGATTTCACAGTAACATACAATAATGGTAGTCTCATATCTCCAGATCCAACTATCAAACTATTGGGTATCACCATAGACAACAACCTTAACTTTGACACACATATCAATAATACTCTAAAAACTGTTAACAGAAAACTAGGCTCTCTCTACAGGATCAAACCCTTCCTTACTCCAGCAGCTAGAATAACTATTGGTCACACTCATCTAATCTCAACACTGCTCTATGCCTTACCCATATATATGAATCGATCAAAGAGTAACCTCAACAAAATGGAAAACACTTACAATAACATTGCCAGATTTGCTACAGGCAACCCATTCAGAACTCACCACTGTTATAATCTAAAGCAGATAGGATGGCTTGAACTACAAAATCAGCTTAAATTCCACCAACTGACCATTGCCATAAGACCCTTTACCAACCTTCCAATACTCCTATACTATCTACCCTCATCATCCCCTATACCAATCTGAAGACCTTACGATCATCGCATAAACTTCTTCTGAATATTTGTAAATCTAACAACAGGGCTGGGGACTGTCTCTTCTCTAATACTGTCGGTAAATCCTAGAACATTCTTCCCAGTGACCTTTCCTCACTTTCCTCTATATCACTTTTCAAAAACAGACTGAAACTTTTCCTCAGAACACATTGGTTATGCCTCTGTACTAAACCTGACTAATCAACTAATTCTTCTAACTAGGTTCTGCCTACCCTTTACTTCTCATTAACAAGTTTTGTTTTCCTTAGTAACAACAAAACCTTTTCCTTCTAGATAATGTTACTTACATCTTCTGTGGATACTTATTATTGTGACAACTTTTTATTAATATAATTATACAATAAACTGCCTTCTTTGTTATATTATGTATTGAACCTGCATTTTGTATTGTAACTGCATTTTGCACTGTGTTATGAATTCTGCCTCTTTGATAATTCTGTATTCTACCTGCAATGTGCATTGTATATATGAATTTTTGTTTTCACGGAGCTTATCTCCCCGGGCCTCTACTGAAAATGAAGATATATCCAGTTAGACTAGCCTGGTCAACAAATGTAAAATAAAATAAAATAAAATAAATAAATTTTACTCATCTTAAACGTTTCCATCTCAAATGTTGCTTTGCAGACATGTAATTCTTCTGTAAGCTCCCTTATGTGTGACAAAGTAGCATCACTTATTCTGCATAGAAATATCACTTTATTTAAAGTTAAGTCTGACTCTCTCCATAATCTTTCCCTCATCTGATTATTTCTGATTCTCAGATTAGTGAGTCATGTGACTAACCAAATTCACAATATTTGTGTTGAATCTTTAATTCAATGCTAAACTTAGTGTGGTCTTGTGCACTCATGAAGAACAAACAGCAGATATATAACAGCTTTTTTCTTGGATCATAGTAACCCTGAAAATTATGAAGCATCACATCAGTACTCCTTCATTTTCTTGAGTGTCAGATATATTACAAAATGTCAGGGTTTCTTCGCTTGCAATATGCAGAAAGAGCAAATTTTAACTTTGAGGCTTCAACGATTTTCCACTAACGCTTTGGAAAAAAAATCATATTTATGGATCCACAATGTCCGGTTCTCAGGCAAACTGCACATAACAGAGATGCTTCTAGATAGCTGCATTTGCACCATTCCTCATATAAAAGACAAAACAACTTATTTTTGATTAGTCAGCATTATTAATCACTTGAAATTTTAGAATTGCCTAAATAAAGAGATGAACATAGACTGTATGCAGCCAGTTTTATCAACATTTTCTTTATACTATGGAGCAGATACCTAATAACTTAATGTACATTCTGAACTCTGGCATAGGCTAGAGACAATAAATCTCATAAAACTATGAACATATATTACAAGGACAATAGCAATTTACTTTGTGCTCTAACCGTGTTCATCGAGTATCAGGATATTGTATATTATTGCAGACTTGGACATTTCAAAGTTGTCTGGGATTACATTAGAAGTTATATTGGCCAGCAAACCAGATAAAATTTTTCTTCTTAACCCTAGGCGTTCACAGTTATTCCTTGAAAAAGTTGGTCAGATATTTCCATGGCTTAGACATGTAAATGATGCATACAGTTGGTTTCTGGGACAAGTTATCCTTATCTACTGGGGAAAAGGACTGTGTAGTATTAACTATGCCTTTGTATTCTGAACAACACTGACAGAGCATACTTTTCAACATAAAGTATAGAATAGTAGACAAGGCTACCCTACACCACAATGCTGTGTAAGGAGGAAACCAAACCAAATCCTTTAGGTTAGAAACTACTTTTTATGAAGTATCTTCCAGAAAGAAAACATTTTCCAGGAGAAAACCTCAAAGAAAACTTAAGACATGTATTCCAGCATGAATTCTTGTCCAACAAATGAAGCAAGACATGACTAGAAGATATCAGTCGCATGATATTTAATCATACATATAACTGCCAGAAAAGCTCCCAAGGGAGGCAACAAACAAGACAGAACGGAGGTCCAACAAGATGAGTAGGGCTGAAACAGAGGGCAGGATTTTGATCTACATTTATACAAGACGTATACTGAACCATTATACTCTATAAACATCCAGTTTGATTATTATTATTCTTGGCTGTAAGAAAACCAAAACAAAAAGAGAAAAGGGAGGACTGCATATAACTGATCTCCTGAAGTATGCCCATGGAAAGATTCTTTGCAAAAGCCCAGCGCTAAAGAAGTTTGCAAAGGTGCTGGGATACTAAGATGCCGCTCAGAGATAATGCACAAAATCTGTAGATCAGATGGCCATTTAAGATGTAGATGACCTCTAGAAGAGCAACAGTCTAAGGTATTGTCCCCTATTTGATGAAGTAATATAAAAGGAAATTGAAAGAGTCAGGAATCGTAAATTGAAGGCTATCCTGCATAAACATTTAATGGCTGTTGCTGTGTATGTAGAACAATTTATTGACTTACATTTTATCATCATCCCCTGATTAAACCACTTTCAAAACTTCTGAAAGATTAGGATGACTACGAAAGCATTCACCAGTATGGCGTGTGAGTAGGTTGTGATCAAACTCTCTGATCTATACAGACAAAGGTTCATAACCCAGTGGCTGATGCATTTTTTGCTGGTGGTGGTGATAGTGCTGTTGGTAGTAGAAATTACCATCATGGGAGCATTTTGACCACCATATCATGGACCTACAGACACACTCATTCACGTGCAGTTGAATGTTTAACTATGTGTTCTTTAGAAAAATAGCTGAAATAGGAGTCTAGTGGCTAAAGGCTGCCTGCAGATGCAAACAATATGTTAATGTTGAGACAGAATAAGCCCCCAAGGAATTAACTGTTCCTACGAATGACCAAAATATACCAAATAAAACAGCTAGGCACAGAAACAGAGTCAGAGGCATACAAAATGAAAACATAATAAATTTATTAAAAACAGTAAGTGCTTTCACACATCAAACTGTGCTTCATCAGACCATACAGTCATTAAAAACAATCACTTTATATACATAAATGATTCCTGGACAAGTTAAAATAAACCAAAAGGAATTCAGCAGAAATCAAGTATTAAAATTACTTAAAGAGAGCCCTTGCCTTAAGTACAGGTTTGACGGAAACCTTCCCATTCAAACCTGGATACTTATCAGCCTGTAATTTTATAATCCAATAAAGTTCATGGCTCTCAGTAAAATTTATAAAATCACTTCTACGTTTATTCACAGTAACAACTTCAATTACTCTAAATCCAAATAAATGTCTATCACCACACTCTAAGGAATGTTTAGCTAATGCGTTACGTATATCACCACTATTAATACAATATGAATGTTCCCTAAAGCGTTCCATCAACAATCTATTAATTTTGTCAACATAGAAACATGTGCATGCTCTGCAAGTATATCATATTCCTACTACGACAATTTGCTTCAGTATGAAATCTATAATTAAACTGTGTCACTGGATGTATAAAGGAAGTCAATACATCAATAAAAGGGCATAAATTACAATTCTGACACCCATGCATCCCTATAGGGCCCTTTACTCTCTTTGTGTTCATGTGCTCTTTGTAGCAAAGCTGCCTTTTTAATGATTTTTTATTTTTAAAAATAAAATTAGGCTTATCACTCACTACTGTCTTAACCTGATCATCTAGGTGTAGAATGGACCAATTGGTCTTAATAATATTCAGAATGTCATTAACATCACTTGTGTAATAAACAGAGATGGGAACATTCTGTTTTCTGGACATATCATCCCTAGATGTAGTATCAACTTTATTAAGTCTACTAGAGAAATGTGGTTGTGGCTTTGTCTTCCTATAATTAAAACTTTCTTTAATTATATCATCTATCTCTTTCCTTTTATAGTCCCTTTCACAAAACTCCTGTCCTAGCATGAAAATGTCATCATAGAAAATATCATTGTTACTATTTAATTTGGACATTCTCATATTTTGACTTTTAACAATACTTCTGAAAATAAACCCAGAGTGCATATTATCGCACTGCAAACGAGTGTTCCTTCTACAAAGCTTCTGATAAAGTGTCATTGTGAGCTTATGTTGAGGGTTCTTATAGATATATATATCCAAAATATCCATTATATCACTAGATGATTTATATGTAAAGATCAAAAAAGAGGTAGCTGACTGTAGATAATTAACAAATGAAGAAAGCTGTACCTCTGTACCCCCCCAAACCAGAAACAAATCATCTACAAATCTTCTATAAAACTTAAGATATTGTATAAAGTCATTCAGTTGTAGAATAAATATCGATTCCCACTGAGCCATAACCATGTTGTCGTAGCTATTGGCACAGGGTGTGCCCATAGCTACGCCAACCTTCTGTAAAAATAACTCATCCTTAAACATAAAAACATTGTTTTCCAGAACAATTTCTAGAAACATACATATTAAAGCTATAGTGCTAGCTTCATATTCATTGTGTATGGAAAGAAAATCTTGAATCATATTGATACCCTGAAAATGAGGAATTGCAATGAATAAAGAAACATCTAGAGTAACTAAAAAGTAGCTTTAATCAAAATCACTTCTATTTGTAAAATCAAATAAATCCTCCAAAAATGTTGAGTATCCCTTAGAACTTGTTTTTTTTTCATCTAGCACTGGTTTTAATTTATTTTCAATAAATATAGAAAAAGGCTCAGTGAGCCAATTACTACTGATACTATAGGTCGGAAGGGGGGATGTGACACACTCTCATGAATCTTAGGCAACCCTGGAAGGTCGGTATAAGTGGATCTTCTACTACTAAATATTTAGACAACTCTGCAGTAATTAATTGACTGCAAAAACAATCATATAAGCCAGCATATATTCTAACATTTAAAGTTTCTATACATTCAAAGTTAACTTTCTCATAGACATTGTTATCTGACAGCATTTGAAAAATCATATCATAATAATAATTATAATCCATTACAACTATTTCTCCGCCTTTATCCGCGGATTTGATGACAATTTCATTGTCCTTCCATAGTTGTTCAAGTGCCTCTTTTTTGGAATTATCTGGATCATAAAACTTCCTTTTATAAGTTTTCTATAAGTATGTGCATTATAAAGGCCATTCTCACATTTTTTACAAAATGTTTCAAGTATGGGATGCAAATTAGGATGAAATAAATTAGGCTTCCTGAAGCCAAAATTGTTAATACTGTTTGGGTAAAGCATCGTTAACATTACATTACTTACAAATAATTTTAAATCAATAACAGTCTCACTAAAGTCTGAACATTGAGCCGGAATAAACGATGATCCATGCTGTAAAAGCGATATCATTGGAATCAGTCAAAGATTTTTGACTTTTTATGGATTTTACTTGAGGATCCACTGACTGCCATTGCCTCTTTCTCCCCCAACTTTGAGAGTGTGATTGATGCATATGATCTTTGTACCTGATTGGTAAAGGTAGAGGGAGGGTAGTGGATATCTGTGCGGGATTGGTTGTCTTCCTCCACACATCCGGTGGCTTCACTGGTACAGTGGCAGCTAAAGGGGAACCAATAGAAAGACTGGAAGATGGAGGTGTATTTATAGATGCCAAGTCATTGGCAAACAATGTTTTTATGTTTAAAGATGAGTTATTTTTACAGAAGGTTGGCGTAGCTATGGGCATACCTTGTACCAGTAGCTAGGCCAACATGGTTATGGCTCAGTGGGAATTGAAATTTATTCTACACTTGAATGACTTTACACAATATCATGCTAGGAGAGGAGTTTTGTGAAATGGGGCTATAAAAGGAAAGAGGTAGATGATATAATTAAAGAAAGTTTTAGTTATAGGAAGAATAATCCATGACCACATTTCTCTAGTAGACTTAATAAAGTTGATACTACATCTAGGGATGATGCTTTGCTTTGCTGTTTTTCGGCTTTTTCCAGTTAGGCGTCACCACAGCGGAACTATGGTCCGCTAATGACTGGCATTGAATTTTTATGGTGCCAAGTTGCCATCCCACTGCCCAACCTTCAAAGAAGGCACACCCATTCATGTCAGCCCGATGCCCGACCTTCAAAGAAGGCACACCCATTCATGCACGCACCTACCTGCATGTCTTTAGACGTTACTCGACCACGGACATGCAGACTCCACACAGAAGGCGCTCCAGCCAAAAATCGAATAGGAGAACTTCTTACTGTGAGGCGACAATGCTAACCGCTATACCACCATGGCTTATACTACATCTAGGGATGATATGTCCAGAAAACAGAATGTTCCCTTCTGTCTTTACTACACAAGTGACATTAATGACATTCTGAATATTATTAAGACGAATTGGTCCATTCTACACCTAGATGATCAGGTTAAGTCTGTAGTGGATGATAAGACTAATTTTATTTTTAAAAATAAAATATCATTAAAAAGGCAGCTTTGCTACAAAGAGCACATGAGCACGAAGACAGTAAAGGGCCCTATAGGGAGGCATGGGTGTTAGAATTTTAATTTTTGCCCTTTTATTAATGTATCAACTTCCTTTATACATCCAGTGACATGGTTTAATTATAGATTTAATACTGAAGCAAATTGTCGTAGTAGGAATGTGATATACTTAACTTTTTGCAGAGCATGCACTTATTAATACTTGATTTCTGCTGAATTTCTTTTGGTTTATTTGAACTTATCCAGGAATCATTTATGTATATAAAGTGATTGTTTTTAATGACTGTATGGTCTGATGAAGCACAGTTTGATGTGTGAAAGCACTTACTGTTTTTAATAAATTTATGATGTTTTAATTGTATATGCCTCTGACTGTGTTTTGTGTCTGTTTTATTTGGAATATTTTAATGTTGTGAACAGTGCATTTAAATTGTGCCATAAGTACAGTTTACACTTTTATTATACATTGTAATGTTGCACTGACTAATCCAAATTTTTGTGGGGTGAACATGACTGAATGCCTAATGTTCTGGTTCATGAGATCTGTGATAATGCTTTCCTTGGCTTTCCATACAAGACCAGCAAGGCTTATAGGTCTACAACTGCTAGGGTCAGTGGTAAGTCTACCCTTATGAAGGGGCATCACTATCACAGTGTGCTATTGGCACAAGCTTCATACTGTGGTTATCAGTTATTAGTATTATGAATCTTGCCCAGCACATCATTCACCTACCATGTAACATGGCCTGACGTACTACATAGTCATACTGATCCATACAATTTGTATAAGGTAAACTGAGCAGGTCTGTGATGTGGGAATTCTTCCACACAATGACCCTATGTATTGTGAGCTAATTGTATGAATTTCATGGAACGTAAATAACAATTTTATACTGAACAAATCATTCGGAGGAATTCAAACCAATGAAGCTTAATAGCAGCTTAGTGAAAACATTGATTTTATAACCTCACAAATGCAGTGTTAGAATGTGTGGAGGGGTTGAATAAAGAGACACTAATTGGCAAGTGCAACTACTTATTTCAAAAATAAACACTTATTTAGATAATTCTTCTTATATACACACACACACACACACACACACACACACACACACACACACACACACACACACACACACACACATACGCACACACACACACACACACACACACACACACACACACACACACACACACATACGCACACACACACACACACACACACACACACACACACACACACACACACACACACACACACACAAAACCAGTGTGAGTTTTCTCTGGGTGCTCCAGTTTTCTCACACCTCTATGACACTAGCTGTCTAATTAGTTATAAGAAGTTGCCCATATGCATCTTTTGGGTTTACCCTTGTTATTCTTACCAATGTTATGGTTGAAGAAAAGTCCAGGACCAATTCACTTACCTGTTTAAGCAATACATAAAGTAAAATACCCAGCATAAAACACAAAACTATAAAAAAGACAGCAAATTCAGGTTCTGAAAGCGGAAAACTTATTAACCCACACAGTCCCTACATGTCAACAAAAACACACAGTTTCTCTGACAACAAAACAGAGTTCTGGAGAAGGAACATATATATACATATATATATATATATATATATATATATATATATATATATATATATATATATATATATATCTATATATATATATATATATATATATATCTATATATGTTTGTGTGTATATATATATGTGTATATATATATATATATATATATATATATATATATATATATATATATATATATATATACATACATATATCTATATACATATAGATATATGTATATCCTGTACAAATCAAACTGAAAATCAGAACCACTTAGCAACTTTCATTGAGGCATGTGAGACAGGAGTTCTGAGAATATTCTGTAGAATATCGAGATTGTAGCCATTTTTTGGAGTTCTAACAGTTACACTTTTTGATTCCTCCTTGATTTCAGACACATCAGGGCCTATTTTCCTAGCCTTTAATGTAGCAACATGTGAACAGCTGGTGGTTTAATGACATTTTTCTTCAGCAACAGTATGAAGCACACTGATCAAAACATTTTCTGTTTCAGTTACCCTATTTTCTTAGGTTCAGTCTTTGCATTCCTCAACTTGGGAGGTTCCATGACAAAACTCATCAACATTTAAATTTAGATCATCTCTAACTATATGTCCCAGTCATAGATAATACACTGAATAGCAGATAACATTCAAAATCAATTGACTTTTCAAATATTTTCCTTGCCTAGAACATAAAGATAATATATTAAGGCTACATGTTTTCATAGATTCATACTAGGCTAGCTGCCCTTTTGGGCCATTTGAAGCCTAGCCAGTTACCTCATGTGAGTATCAAACCCTGCACCTTGTCTCTTTAAGGTAAACACCTTAACCATTATGTCATCCTCCCACCCATGTTGCAATAGCAAATAGTGGCAAATTCCTAGAATAGCCAGATAACAAGGCTGTCAAGGTATTAGGGCTTTCCCCATTCTGTCACAGGTGTTTGCATACAGTTAATCTCTCATAGCATGACAGTCTTTTACCTGAAATTAATAGAAAAGTGTGTTACGAAGAAATTCCTGCATCTGGACTAAAGCCAATAGATACTTCAGATTTTGCATCAAGTAACAGAAATAAGCTGCTCTTAGAACATTATTCTGACCCTTGCCTTGAAGGTCTGGTTTGGAACTGTCCCTATCATGAGGATATGAATTGCACTCCTTATAACATGTATGTGAACTGCAGATTGCCAGCTCTTAGATTTGTAACAGACACTCCTGGTAACTAATAATGGGCTTGTAGGGGACACGTGTTTCCATTACTGGCAAGGTTCTGAGGTCAGGCTGGTAAATCTTTCTAGGGTTATAGACTAGAAGTAAGAAATGCAGGGCAAGAGTGACAGAAAAATATTATTGAAATGAATTATGGCTGCACATTAGGAAATCACATGACATGATTCATAGGGCAGCAATCATGAACTAGTGAAATAATTTGTAATGCATAATCTTGGCACAATGAGCTTAGCGGGTTCTGTACATGAGCATAGTGTGCACAAGTCTCGCTAGCACAGGGATGAGTAGAGACAAGCAGGCTACTGCTATTTGGGTGTAATGACGCAATGCATTATAGGAACAATTCAGAAACAATCACACTAAATTGCCTCTTAGAATAACTAATTCACTATGAGACCCATTTTAGCATGATGTAAAATGTGGTCATCATACCTCTCAACCAGCAGACTGAATATAGGTAAAAAGGTCCTGGAAAATTAGATACATCCTGCCACAAAAATCATCAAATATATGAAAAACTATTTATATGCTTACAAATATATAAACAAATGAAAAACATTCATGCTTGTTGACAGACATGAGTTTAAAACTGTACTTATTATCTTTCAAACTGGTTTAATTTTAAAGTACTGGAGATGGAAATACTGCCATTCAGACCAGGGGGAAAACATGCATTCAAATAAATTTGCCACCAAGTTTCTTTTTGTTCCAGGTATAGTTTCCAAGGGCCATTATCGGGACTTTTTGAACTTGATGCACTACCACAAATTTGAACTGATGTTCAGGGTGCTTAATCAGATGCTGATATAAGGCATTAGTCTCCTTCTTGTGGACTATATTATATTGATGTTCATATATTCTGTGAGAAAGTTTATGTTCAGTTTTGCCTACATAAAAGGCAGGACATTGCAAGCACAAAGCAGATATATACCACTGACTGGGAATAACAGGAATATTTTCCTTTTATATCAGTATTTCTTCCTCTTATACCTTATACTAACACTTGTACCAATAAAAATGTGTTTGCACTGACTGCACATTCCACATGGAATCATCCTCCCAGTGTTAGTACTGTTCTTAACCACTTGCTTCTCCATAATGCTTTTTTAAATTAGGCACATGCCTGTACACAATATTAGGATGTAACTCCAGTCTGGTCACCCGTTATAATTTTCCAATTTTTATTCAAAATATCAGTAATAATGAAACTGTTACTGTAATATGTGGTAACTAAAGGGCTAAAAACATTTTCTTTGCCCTGGGTTATATTTGAGGGACCAGATCCCATCTGAAGCACAATATCCCGATTCCCATTCATCAAAAATGCCATATTTGCATCTTCCTGATGTAAGGTAAAATCCTGCAATAGGGGCTTATATTCACAATTATTACGCTTGTTAACCACTCATTGCGAATTTTAGTCAATAACCATGGTGGGTAGCCTCGAGTGGAAAACATTTTCAGTATGTATGTATGTACATTCCTGAAGAAAATCATCATGGTCTGTAACCATAGGAGCAGCCCTAACTAGTTGCCCTTTTACCACTCCCCTTTTAACATGAAAAGGGTGACTGTTGATGTAGTGGAGATAACTGTTGGAGTGGGTAGGTAGGTTTTCTATAAATAGAAGATCTTAGTGCATAATTGTCTAGGGACTTGGTAATTAAAACATCCAAGTAAGCTATTTTATCCAGATCAATGGTATGTGTAAACTTCAAAAACGGGGTGGTCTGATTAATATACTCAATAAAATGTGGAATTTAATCTAACGGTCCTACCCATGCAATGAGCAGACTGCCCAAACATCTCGTATACATCTTAATATAGTTGTAAAATTCAGAAGAAAACAAATAACACGTCTCCCACCAAGCCATGACGATATTAGCAAATAATGGGCACATGCAGAGTCCATTGCTACCCCCAGCATCTGTTTAAAATAATGCCCTTCAAAATAGATGTAATTTTGCATTAATACCAGTTCTATTATTTGACTAAGGGTAATGAGTTTATCTTGACCTAGATCCAGCACTTGACACAGAAAGACCAAAAACCATTCCATGCCCACATTGTGTGGGATACAACTGTACAAATCTTTAACATCAACAGTAATAAAATTCCCTTCTTGAAATGACTGATCTGATTACATAAGGTCAAAAAGTGCCAGGAGTCACGGCATAAATAAGGGATTTTAGATACTTCATGTTTCAGTTGCTTGTCAAGAAAATGTGCAATGTAACAAGTCTTAGACCAGCCTGAGTCAACTATGGGGCATACAGGGGGTTACATCCTAATATTGTGTACAGGTGTGCGCCTAATTTAAAAAGCATTATGGAGATGCAAGTGGTTAAGAAACAGTACTAACACTGGGAGGATGGTTCCATGTGGAATGTGCAGTCAGTGCAAACACATTTTTATTGGTACAAGTGTTAGTATAAGGGGAAGAAATATTGATATAAAAGGAAAATATTCCTTTTATTCCCAATCACTGGTATATATTGCTTTGTGCTTGCAATGTCCTGCCTTTTATGTAGGCAAAACCGAACATAAACTTTCTCACAGAATATATGAACATCAATATGATATAGCCCACAAGAAGGAGACTAATGCCTTATATCGGCCTCTAACCAAGTACCCTGAACATCAATTTAAATTGTGGTAGTGCATCAAGTTCAAAAAAGTCCCTGTAATGGCCCTTGGAAACTATACCTGGAACAAAAAGAAACTTGGTGGCAAATTTATTTGAATGCATGTTTTCCCCCTAGGCTGAATGACAGTATTTCCATCTCCAGTACTTTAAAAATTAAACCAGTTTGAAAGATAATAAGTACAGTTTTTAAACTCATGTCTGTCAACAAGCATGGATGTTTTTTTATTTGTTTATATATTTGTAAGCATATAAATAGTTTTTCATATATCTGTTCTATGTTTTTTAAAAAAAAAATGTACATGCTAAAAGACTTTGGTAAACAAAGGGTTACTATTAGGGCTGCAGATTGCAATTTGCATTTTTTTATCATTGTTTCAGATTTCTGGCTGTTGGACCATGATGTATTTAAAATGTGGTATAAGCAGGAGAGATAACGTTTTTTCTTTATCTGAAGAAGTTTGGTTCTTGTGCCTGATGAAAGTGGTTATTTTCATTATAGTTGGTTTCCTGGGATTCTACAAACTGCTGTGCTTTTTTATTTTGCTAGTTTTGGTTGCTGATTTTTGTAGACCCTTATACTTGTTAGAAGCTGGGCTGTAGATGACTGCCTGAGTGTCTGAGGGGGATGCATCAGGTAAGTAACAGAAACTACATTTCTATGCTATATAGTGACCTATCTGTGAGCGGGATGTATTCAGCAAAACACCTCTGCATAGCTCTTCCCCAGGTGCATCCATGTTGTGACTGCAAAACCATGCACCGCAAGGTATGTATGTATGTGCCCTTAAGGTATTCACACAAACTGTGTCATGTACCAGTAGATGTGCCATGTGTTTGGGGGGGTCTGATGCATATGTCACACTGCTGCTTGGAACAGTTGCATAACAATGTTATCTTTATATTTTTAAAGTTTCCACTGGTGGAGGGTCTAGTATAAGAAGAATGCAAATGCCTCATGTCATCAGCTTACCCGCAGTTGACAATGATGGAAAAGTAACATGGTACAATCTGATGGCACAGAAGCACTGTCAGCAATGCTAAAATCAGAGGGCTCACACAGAGCTCCTATATATGATGCAAAGGTAGAAGGGAAGGCCAGACATCCTGCCCTACCAGTGTGCAGTGATGGGCATTTTGTGACTGTGAATGTTACCTAGGGTAACAGGAGTCACCACCACAGATGATATCAGTCAGCTAAGCTAACTCTGAAATGCATGCACACACCAAACAGGAGAGGCATGTCGATGGACATTGGTGCCATGACTCCAGCTATTTCCCCAACCTGGATTCAACATTTGCTATAAGGCAGAAAATGTGCTGGTGTTCTGGGCACAGTCAACCACTGTACACATTATAGTGCAGTTACTGAATGCAGTGAGTGGCTTGAGTAACAACATGCAACACATGCATGGTCTATGAGACAACCTGCAGCATCTGCACAGTGACATGATATATAGGTACAGGCATACAGTGTTGTTCAGATCTTGCTAGCCACATAGCATTTATTGGTACATCCACAAGGCAGATGGTAACTACTCTCCATTCTGCCTCTAGAGGCCACTGTAACTGTGGCCATGAGAGGGTCTGGAGGCAAGGGCTGATCCCATGTTGACCATACACAGATGACACACACCATTATTGAGACTGTGCCACTGTCACCTCTACATATTGTGGCTAACACACTTGTGCTTGCCTAGTCACTTGACCATAAATGAGGATGCAACTCAGGTTTAACCCCTATGATGCCTTAGCAGCCCACCCATTCCCAGTCACACAGTTATTCACTATCAATATACCCCTGGCCAACAGAGTGCCATGCTTATCTGTACCCATCATTTGGATCACAGACACTATACATCTGTTGGTTTCTAACAAGAAACACCAAATTAAGGTTACCCCTGCATGCTCCTGAAATGTTACAGCATCTCTACCATAGACAACATCAAGCCCTGAAGCAGCAGATCAACACAGTATACATGGTCAAAGATCATGACATGACAGATCCATCCCATCACTGCAGAATGTGATTCCTGTTGCCTGCCTGAGTGGCTTAAACATCCATCTTCCATGACCCTTGATCACTTGACAGTGATGCTGTCACATGTCACTTTGTCCCACCTTGCCTGTGAAAATGATAATGTCTATGGGACTCACCCTCTAATCTGTATGAGTAAGGTAATGTTTGGTGTACCATGTGGCCAGCCAATGCACTGCATTGTATAGCCTATGTGTGATAATGCATCAGTTTTATTTTGCATGGTCTCTATAATGGACAAAGTTATAGACCAGATGTAACTTCTTTGCCTTTGCCACGATGTATTATGTGCACCTCTGCCTTTCATGGGTGCAGCCTCTGCATACTCTTCCTCTGAAGACTCTGGACCTGACTCCTCATCCACTGCTGTGACATTCATCAAGCAGTACTGTGGCATTGCTTTGTTATCATATTACAACATGGCACACATCATGAATATCTGTCTGCAGGTCTCAAGTGCCTATGGCACTTCATCATCAGATGTATCCAAGCAGTAGAACAATCACCTTTTGAGCAGTGTTGCAAACTATCTCATCCATGATCTGGAGTTTTTGGATGGGAGGATTATAACCTATGCTTCCAATGCGCATCCAGTATCACTGGTAACATAAAGCAGTAGACACCATTATATGTGGCCTGATTCCTTCTGTTTTGAATGGTACCTGTATGTGCTGCCTTATATACCCACCAATGTGTGAACCTGCCAACTAGATGACCATATAGGAAGTAACCCTACATGAAATGTTTGTAGAGGTTGCATGTGTACCATATGTGGGAATCACAAAAACTGCACGGGTGGTGCACAAACACTTTGTGTATATTATTCCCTGGAAATTTCAGGCAATTTAACAGCATGGAAGCCCTTCCAGTTGATGATGTAGTAGACACAACATGGATCAGGTGGAACCTTGATGGTGATGTGCAGATACAATTGATGGCTCACAGAACATCAGGGAGTGGACTATGTTAAAACATGACCCCATAGTTGTTTTTTTCCTCTGCTGTTCATTAAACCATATATGCTTCTCCACATGCACTGTTACAGCAAGGAACTAGTATAGAATCTGATGCTTCTAAAACCCTTATCATGTCCTCTGTTGGATGTTGAAAGGTTTCTGTGGCAAGAATGGGTAATGCTGCAAATACCTTAATGTACACAGTGATATGTAGTCCATGCATTCCACACGAGTTGGGTAACTAATATTTATTAACTCCCATATGATCTCTCTATCCACACAGTAGTGATCAACACTGTCCTGGTGAGTATAACAAGCCCTGGTGGACCCATTCATACCATGATGACATGTAACATTATGGACCCTCACTCTGAAAATACCTGATATCAGCTATTGTTCAGAGTAGCTATATTACCACAGGTCTAGCTCCTGTATACAGAAGATTCACAGATTTCAAAAAGGATGAAGACATTTCTAACACAGCACCAGCGTTACATTTCTCTGAGCCACTGCACCGTTTTTCATTTCATCATTTGCATCCATGATGAGATTCATTCACATGCAGGTCCTCATTTGCATGGCAGGTAATCACCTGTATACCATATGCACTGCACTATTTCTCTCTAAGCTGCTTGTGTTGCTGAATGATCTCCTCCCTGAGTATCAATATTCTCTGCACTATTTATCTCAATGCTATGTGCTAAATTTAATACCCATCCATAAAATTACATTTTTTGGTGAGACTGTGAAGACTTCAGGACATGCTGCTTTGTACTCTCCTTTTTTTGTCCATAAAAGACTTAATTCCATAACTTATAAATGGCTTTTCAGAAAACATATTTATTTATTTGTTTGTTTGTTTTTGTTTACTTGTTAAATGAGGCCAAAAGCACAGTAAAAAAAAAATAATATAAAAATACTTAAATGTGTGAAAGCAAAAAATCAGTGTCAGGCATAAAACAGGATAATCTACATGAAAACAACAATATATGAAATAACAGGTCTATATTAAATTAGCAAATGCTTAGAAAAGCGAATGCTAATTCATCAACCCCTTTTAAGCGAAAGCTTAAAATCTCGAACACCTGGAACAGCGATAAAAAAACTTAAAACATTACATAATGTGGGGGGCTGTGCCCCCCACACACCCCTACTTAAATATACCAACTCCGAGATCGCACCACAGTGGAGGAAATGGCGAACTCCCAAAACTGGCCCAGCGATTTTTTGCCCTGTGAAAAAAATCGCTGTTCTGGGTGTTCGAGATTGTAAGTTTTCACTTAAAGGGGGTCGATGAATTAGCGTTTGCTTTTCTAAGCGTTCGCTAATTCAATATATACCTGAAATAACATATGATAACAAGTCGATACACAATCAATGTTAAAATGCAGGAGTATACCAAGAAGGAAACATTTGTATAAGAACTTCTAAGTAGAAACAGCAGCAAGTTTTAACTGAAAGAAGAAATGTTCACACAGCTAATGAAATCTAAACAGATGAGGAGTGCCATAAGGTAAACATTCATAGCGTTTAAAGCTTCTAATTTGGTATGTCACATCTCATTCTATTGAGACATTAGAGAATTTAAAAGTAATTTTTTGTAACTATTTATTTGTTTATTATTTGTTAATAAGGTAAACAGGGTGAAACAAGACCCTTTTTAGTCACAGCTTGGGACAAATGATGAAATAGAAAGTACATATACATCAAATTTAAGATCATAAAACATACTCCATACAGTAGCATATACAGAATTATGTTGTAACATACAGGGCATATAGAACATATACAAGTAGTACAAGAAATCTTTAGCAGTATTTACAATTATAAAACTGATAGTGCAAAACATCAGGAAACAAAATCCTAGAAGACAGAACAAGTACAAATCATAGAAAGACAGAGACTGTACCATAAAAAACTGTAATCATCCTATATCTCAAAAGCAGGTACATTGATATTCAATTCAGGACATTCCCTTTTTCTTTGACTGGCCCACTATTTTGCAGCTTTTCTATTCATCGAAGATGAAATATGTCAGGGAAGCAGTAAGTGTGTGAAATTTAATGCAGAAGTAATAAACACTTTTTCAGTAAACACAGTTTCAGTACCTGGCAATGCAAGCTGCAAGTTAAGCCAGTGATTTGCAGAAAAGGCTACATCCTGTTCATCTGACCACATCACTGAAATATATCTGTGATGCTGTATCACTCGTGAAGACAGGAATTCATGCCTAGTGGCTCTTACCTTATTAACATGCATACATATACGAATAAATAAAATTAAACTTTACTGATATTGCTAAAAAAGTTTTGGCTTCTTTTGGTCCTATCCATTCTGGGCAGATAATAGTAGTTTCAGGAATCAATCCATCTACTGAACTGAATGCATAGACAGGGTAAGCCGTTCATGATATTATGTATCATCAGCTTTTATGGTTCCTTACCATGTTGTGTCAGAGACTTGAAGTAGCAACACAAATTGTAAACATTCCAAGAAGAAGCAATGATACTGTCAGACTGGGATATACACTCTTAAAGTACTTGGTAATGTCAGAACACAGATTTAAACAGCCAAAATGTATTCATCGTTGATGGTTGAAGGAATGGTAGCTTTCTTTCTGCAGATAATAACAGCTCATTTAAAGGATGTTGCTTTAGCTGGTTTATAATCTGTTTTAAGCCAGATGTCGTTTTCTAAAATCAAAGATGCATTCATTTTAACTAAAGTATTTGTTTTACAAAGCTGCTGATCACTATATCTGGAAAAAAAAGGTCAGTCTGAAATGCAGTTTCTTTTGCTCGCTTATTTTTGCTTTTGTTTGTATTTATTGAGTGACATTTGTAGCACTATGATTTCAGCATGGATACTACTTTAAGTTTTGTATTTACCACACATCATCAAACAATGTGTTAAGCATCTTTCCCGCTTCCATGCAGCTAGAAAAAAGCATACACAGACAGAAAGAGAACACAAATACATACACACATACACACACACACACACACACACACACACACACACACACACACACACACACAGTTAAATACAGTTGCTACATACACTGAAGTAGCAGTGTTTTGGTCCTTTAGTGCCACCTACTTTTCACCTTAGTCTGCATTTTGGCATTGTTTCTTTATATTCTATTTGCCTTTAATATTCATCAGAAATCATAGTAAAGATAAGTCAGAACATCACAACAGAATACATGCGTTACCACTTTACAGTATTTCATACTATTAGAAATAAAAAATAAGTTGGTAACTAGTTATCAGTTAAAGCAATATGTAACATTAGCATGCATTACTTACATAAAGGAAATGAAAACAGACCATCTGCACATTCTGCAAACCGCATATGTTTAGCTCCAACAAGGGAAAAAAAAGTAGCTAGAGTTACAAGGACTGCATGCCTGTGCAATGAGGAAAATGTGCAACTGACGCCAATAAATCAAAGATTAAAGGGGGAGGGGCAACCGGGCCATTGCTGAAGCAGTCTGTTTTGATAATGGAGGTTGAGATAAATGGCAGACTGGGTGGGCTGAGCTGCCTTATCTGCTGTCAAATACTACAAACCTTAAAGCGCCACAGCAATTATTTCTACAGCAGAATTGGCAGGGTGAGGTTTGCTTGACAGGACAGGGTGGAGTGAACTAGCCTTTCACTACCAACGGCTGCTATTTTCAGGGAGTAAAACAGGCATAGTTACTGTGTGTAATAATTCCTCCTCTTCTGGAAAAGAGCAAGAGTCCAATCAGATTTAACCCATTTATTACATCAGCCTAAATTTGAAAGCATAAATAAAAAATATATAAATTGCAAGAATATGCTCAAGCATAAAGTGATTTCCCATTAATTATGGACAGGCTTAAGATTTGCTTATATGTGTCCTTCTGTAAGACCATACAGTTTATTTGTATTTACTTATTCTGCTTGTATGTTGTCACTTCTTTTGTCCGACTCAGTCATAAAAATAGTTTGAATCAACTCACATAGTTGTCTAAAATAAAAAAGTACTTGCAACCCAACCCCGTAATTGTTATGGAGGTTTTGATCTTATTGTGTTGGCAGATGTATTCTTTGGGCAGCACTGCTACTATAAACTGCTGGTCATGCAACAAAAATATGATTGGTTGTCTGTTCTTATTTTGTGGCATTGTAGCATTAATTCAGGTTCATTTCAACACATTCAGAGAGGTAATCTTTCTGCTGCTAAGTTTATAATGCACAGCGTTGTGTGACAGAAGGATTGTGTATGTTATTTGTATGTGCATGTTTGCCTGTATATGTGTGTGTGTGTGTGTGTGTGTGTGTGTGTGTATGTGTGTGTGTGTGTGTGTGTGTGTGTGTATGTGTGTGTGTGTGTGGGGGGGGGTGGAAGAGTATTTTGATATGTTTTGATTGTGGATGCATAGAAGGTGAGATACCCGACAACATTTTCTTAAGAAAGAAAGAAAGAAAGGTCCACAGAGGTAATCTACTAGATGATCAGCTGTTTATAATGAGAGATTTGCATGTGTGTATGTGTGTGTGCATCTGCGAGTGTGTTAAGAATACCAGATGTCCACCTTTACATAGCACAGTCCCTATTTGAGCAGCAGTAACCTGCAAAAACACATGAAAAATGGCAAATGGCCTGAAACTTTAGGATAAAAAATCCTAAGTTTCCTCTAATAGTTGTATAAAACAATTATTTTGTACCAAAATCACCTTTATATTGTATGATCATGAGCTTTTATTTTGACAAAAAAGTGAAGTTTAGAATATGAAATTTGTAGAACTGGATTGCCTTGCAAAATCTCATATTTCCATAAAAATGTCTTACTTTGGACATTTGAAAAGTTGGCATCCCTTGTCTTTGTGTGTGTGTGTGTGTGTGTGTGTGTGTGTGTGTGTGTGTGTGTGTGTGTGTGTGTAGCTACCCACTTTAGCAAACTTTGTGTGTCTGTGTGTGTGTGTGTGTGTGTGTGTGTGTGTGTGTGTGTCTGTAGCTACCCACTTTAGCAAACTGTGTGTGTGTGTGTGTGTGTGTGTGTGTGTGTGTGTGTGTGTGTGTGCTCTAATTTATCCATCTACTCTTTTTAACTAGGTGAAATACTGAGTGTGTCTGTTTCAGGGCCTAGCCTGAGACTTTTTGTCTAGTTAAATGGCTTACCCAAACTCACAAAAGTATGCAACTGGATAGCAATGGAATCAAACTTGCATTGATATCATAAAGCTTGTTAACAACATCTTAGTTTATTCTTTTTCTTAGCAGTATATAACCCATGCTTGGGCCAGTAAACCACATACAGAAGCAGGAGCATTTTAGCTGACAGTAGTAATCAAGCACTTTTTAAAATATTCTTTGTTAGAAAAACAGCCTGCATCAAGGGCTGCATTCCATTTACATTGCCTGAGAACACAGTGGGGACACAATCCCCTTTAAAACCACAAAACATGCAAAATGTGTATAACAGAACTCCTAGGATATGACACTACAAATTTACAACAAAGGCAATCAATAAACTCCTAGTTGCTCTAATGTACCCTTATTTTAGGAAGGATGAATGCATAGTTTTAAATGCAAGGTTTCTTATTCAAAAACTGACATAATCCGAAACAGTATTTTTATCCCATAATTTTTTAAGCAAATTTAACAATTGTGGTGTCACACTTTATCGTATGTCTTGCTATCAGAATGCAAAACATGTCACAGAGAGCAGGGCATGTTTTTCTGGTCAGTGGTTTAATATATTTGAACTGGTGTGCTACAGCAGCTGTTCTGGATTGTGGGAGTCAGAGACATGGGAAAGAGTAAGTTTTATACTTGTTTTATACACTTTTTATTTTCTCTAAATATGTGTGACCTTAGAGTTAGTATATATAGAGATTGGAGTATGGGGGGGGGGGTAGAAAACCCAAATCAGCCATCCCTCCTACAAAATGCTTACATATACCAATAATTTGAGTACAATATTATTACTATTAAGCATTTTAGTTAAAATTATTTGTGGCTTGAATAAGCAAGATAAGAGTAATTAAATAAATCCAGCAGCAACTCTAGGGTGCAGATCTGCTAAAATTGTATTTATTTGTATTTGTTGTCCATGAAAGTGAACAAAACACACCCCTTTTCAGTAGAAGCCTGGGCAGAAAAACACCACAATGAACTAATTTTATAAAAACTAAATACAGTTACAGAGTCAGCAGGTTTATCAAGTAGAACAGCTAAACATCAAATATTGTAGATGAGGGCATTAATTGAATTAGTGATAGTGACAAGAAAACACACCGTAAATAATTTTAGAATATAAGTATTAAACGATGTTAATGCTGTGACTTGAAATATGAGCTGTTTTCATATGATTTGCTAGCAAAATTGGACATTGTGGAAAAGCAGCTATAATACCCTACTTAATACTCCCCACCTTTTTACACCACTGAATAATCTTAATCTATCAGCCTTCCAATGACTTACACACAATTCATACACTTATTTACCACTCTAGCTCTGACTGTTGTAATAATGTAATTTACTAGCATGAACCTAATTCTGTATCACACTCAGCTTTTTATTTCTGTATTTTAATTTTTAATATAACTGCTGTTACTGTAAATGTGTGCAATGATATAACTATGTAATTCTTCTTGCTTTCAAAATGCAATTTTTATTGCCTATGAATGTGTGATATAACATTGGAATATTCTTGTTCTTTGATTGCATGCTCCTGTATGTCCTGTATTTTTTTTCTTTTTTACTGAAGCTTTTCACCCAGGGTCTCCATTGAAAATGGATCTTTGGCTCAGCTGGACTAACCTGGTTAACAAATGACAAATAAATAAATAATTGTAAAGCATCTACTATCAGGTGAATTGGTTCACGTACAGAAGGTAGAAGTTAAGAATAAAAATCATAGAAACTTAACTGCTTGTACTATAAATGATATGCTTGTACTATAAATGATACAAGCAAATGATTTAAATGTATTTATTGACCTATTATAGACACTGCGTTTTGTTTTTTTCCCCCCAAGTCTGTTCAGAATTTGAATATAGCTACATTATTACATGCCTGAATTAAGCAGAATGAATTTGATGCCCTAAGTAGGGATGATGGGAATGGATTCAAAAGATGCAGTCCTTTCTTTTACTGATATGCACATTTGTACTTTAATATATTCATTTCTGTGAACAGAGGAGATATTTTTCATTGAGTCCTTTTATTCCTTAGAATATAGTGGATGCCATTACTAACCCAGTCTGAGTAATTTCAGATGAAATCAAGGTGCAATAACCATATAGCCTAATGTACAAGGACTTCTGAACCATACACGAATCATACATGCTAGGTTGCAAGTGAATGAAGTATTAACAGTAATGCTATACTCCAGTAAATGAAATTTGTAAAAATATTACCAAATGCTTCATATTAGTACATTTTTTTATTAAACCACAAACAGCAAAATGATTTTGTTAAAAAAAGCTATTAGTATTTCAAAACCTCTGTCTGCTCTGCACAAAACGTAAGATGCAACTGTATCCATTATGCTGTGACACTTCATATAACAGTATGTAATTCTGTAAGCTGCTTAGTTTTTAATTACTAATACAAACATGGAAACTACATGATCATAACAACCCTTATTCCCAACATTCTGTACCGAAGCATGATACGTAAGTAGCAGTTTTTTCAATGGGAACCTTTATATGCTGCTATGCATTTTTATAAACAGGTTAGTATTTCCCAAAGTATACACATTTAGTGTGTTTTGTAAGTCTACCTGTGATCAGGGATATCCCCATTACTGTGCATGGTAGTAATAAGGTGTCAGCAACATCTCTGTTGTTTGTGATATGATCTGCCTCATAATATCATGCAATTTATTTGTAAGTTGCTTAGTTTGTGAGATATTACCCAAACAGGAAAACATATATGTTTTCATAACTAATCAAAGCACCAATTTCTATTTGATGAACTATATAGTGTCATAGCCAATATATTCAATGTGATATAATCTTACATATAATGCAGATAAACTGTTTGTATCTTCACTGGCTGCATATTTAGTGAACTGTTGAAACTCAAAATAGCATATTCTGAGAAAAAGGGGGTCTGAGAATGATAATTATAGCTGGTGCACCTGAAAGGCAATATGTATGGAGCAAAGTATTAAAGGAACTATAATAGATATTAGAACAGCGGCTAATAACCTACAGAACAATATTTTAGAAAGAACATTAAATAAATGAGATATTAGTTACATGTAGTGATACCGAACATTCAACATATGCATAAAAGTAATAAAGAATATGGCTTTATTGTGCAGTAATATAGAAGAGGTAGATAAATCTAAACATCTAAACCATCCAGTCATTAATACTGTCATGAGAGAATATTCTAAGAAATGTCATCAACAATAGTGAGACGTATTCTAAGGCATGTGATAAAAATGAGTCATGTGATAGTGCACCTTAACTACCACTCCCATTGTACATGCTTTTTATAATCCCTCTACAATATTTTTGTGACAAATCAGATGTGCTGAAGTTACAAAATAGGCCTCAAAGCGTAGGCTATTTGTTGATTGATTGATTGATTCATTCATTTATTAATTCATTGACTTATCCTTTATTGACCAGGTTAGTCCCGCTTGACTGGCTACCATTTTTCAGAGGAGACCAGTAATGATATTTTATAATACTTGGGAAAAGTTTGGGCAGGGTATTACAGAACTTCTCCTACTCTTTTTGATAGGTGCGATGGAATCTTTTATATCCACACATGCTACCACCAACTTAAGCAGATGGGCCCTCAGTTTAATGTCCTATCTGAACAATGACTTACTCAGGAATATAACACCCCCTTCTTAATGCTGCACTGCAGGGTCAGCAATCCAATCACCTGGAGTGGGTATAGAAACCATAGCCTTCCAACACCGAAGGTAACTATAAAGGAATGGATGGTGTGACTTTTGAGTAAGCCTGCACTTTCTTACTTGTTTGGTGGGATAAACAGTCATAGTTAAACAGAGTGGGCTAATGGAACTTATACATTGTGCTGCAAGCAGCATATCCTATATAAAATGGCAGACATGACAAGAAGGTCTCACATCACCCTGTATTGTGTGGCAATGTATTGCATAACACTATTTTTGCAAATAGGATCTGAAGTGAGTGGCATTGATAGCCAGCAGCATGTGCTCATATACAAAGGTGAGGGTGTTGAAGCCTGTATTTGGTACTGACATATTTCCATTTCTTTCTTAAATTTGGTTCATGCATTTTCTTGTGTCATGTATGAAATACTGACTAACAGTCATGTACACTGTGTCATGGAGTCAGAACCTGAACAGCCTTCTGCTACACCTAATTCATTGCATATAAAATTGTATTAGTGTGTTCGTGCCAGACAGCAGACCATAAACGTTTTACCTTAACCTAGCCTGTACTATGTGAAGCAGTGTAATATGGCAAATCTTGTGAGAGACACCTGATCCCCAGCTTACGACCTAATAGTGTCCTTCAGCATCATACCTTTTCCAGTTACAACACACAGCCGATGCACTATGTGGTAAATGAGCACGTGATGTGCTCTTTGGCAAAAAGATGATGGTTTAATTTCCTACACAAGATATCAAGAACAATGTGATAGGGATTCCCACAGTGCAGTTGTTTCCATAGTTACGCTGTGACTTATTTGGCTGAGTGCTCTACTTCCTTGTTCTTTTCCATCAGCCCCCACCCACACACTGTTTACATTGGTTTGTGGTGACAACCGACAGTATGTCAGGGATGGTATCATTTGATGTGAACTTAATTTTAAGTTGTAATGTTTTGTTTTCATGCCTCAGACATAGTGAATGAAAGCAAGCCAATGCATAAGCACATTTTTGTAAAGTGTTATGTGTAACTATTCATATACAAGCATCTTTATTTGGGATTTGTAAAAATATAATTAATACTAGAACTTTCAGATTGCAATATATACATAAAGCTTTAGCTGCCCTGATGTACTATCAGTTACAGAGAGAGAGGGTGAGAAAAATATATGTAGGACTGTCAAGTTTCTTAAAACTTTAAACCTCTGCTCAAACAGCTTCAAAAGCTGTTGAACCTCACTCTGCAACACTTTTTTGAGAGAGAGAGAGAGAGAGAGAGTGTGTGTGCATGTATGTGTGGGGGGGGCATGTGCAAGCATATGTGTATGTCTGCGTGTGTGTATCTATGTGTGCATGTGTGTGTGTGGGCATGTGCAAGCATATGTGTATGCATGTTTGTGTGTTGCAGTGAGAAGCATATTAAAGCTTTCAAAGCTGTCAGACATCTTTGACACTGTTTTTTGTTGACTAATGTGTGCTGTAATGTTAGAATACAGCATAATAGCTCTGAAGAGTATGCAGCAAAAATTGTTCTTTATTTTTTTCTTCTGATGTCAGAAAAGTACTTAAGTTTATGTTTTTAATGATTTCGGAATGTAATTACTGTGCTCCATGTACTGCAAGAATTATAGATGATGGGCAAATGTGATTCATTAATGTCCCACTACCTTTGCTATTTTATAACATAAATCAGTATGAACAATTTGCCTACATATCAGCTAGAACATAGACTGCAGTATAAGTAGGGATAGAAAAAGGCATATTAATATTCCATATGCTATATTGTCACCAACTCCCATTTCATAGCTGAAGGTTTAACATTGCAGCTTTTGTTGTCTTAGTTAATTACACTAGGTCTATGGTATATTTGCAGAATCTATTTTTTTCTGTGTTTTGGCTAAACCTGACTGTGGAAGAGGTGGTAATTATGTTCAAAAGTTGTTAAATTTGGAAAGCAGATTCATATTGAATTTTGGCACACTTGCTTCTAGGGGTCTGAATTTAGAAATGAATTTAAGCTTATAATGCTTATGTATGGAAATGTATTTCACCATGGCTTTTTAAATGTTTTTTGAGAAACAGTTAACTGATTAATTTTCTAATTAATGTTGTTATAAAAAGCACTGCTGGATGTTGTGAATTTATTACTGTGAAGGCCTGTGTAGCCGAGGTACCATAAGACATTACATTTCAGCAGCTCTCAGCTCCGGTGTGTGGTTGTTTCCTATTTGCAGAGGAGGCCAGCAGTAGTACTCATACTAACTTGGGAAAATTGGGCTAGATCACCGGGGAAATTCTCCCTATCTTTTAGATAAGTGCTGTGGGATCTTTTCTATCCAAGTGAGCTACTACCACTAACTAAGGCAGACAGGACCTTGGTAAATTGTCTGAACTACAATATGCACACCATAGGCATAGCTGCATATGTAATAGTAGCCTGATATGTACAGCATACCACACCCCACCCTGTGCCAACCCAAGAAAGACAACTGTTTTGAATTATGGTGATCAGTCTTACATGTTTACCACAGATGAGAATGATGCCCTCTCCTTCTGCCCATGAACTTGTCATTCTTATTGTGTCTAAGACTCCATTGCCACTGGGTAAAAGAAGACATACACCATGATGCTTTCATAACAGCATGCTGATAAGCAGTTAAGGGATTGAAGAGTCATGATTTACGTCAGTGTGCCATATGTTAGCATGACACTGCAAAGTTATTCATTGTAGTTCTGCTGTTACTGTAAAGAAACAGGAGGTGCTTCCCCTGGACAGTGGGCACTTAAAGACGGGTGGTGTGATGAGTTGCTAGAATCACTTTACGTATGAGGGAAGTACAGCTGCAAGATATTAGGCAACAAGCACACTACGTAAAACATGGGAAGAGGGAATGTTAGACATGTTGATTTATTATTCTAAAGACCTCATTAGGGTAATGTAGCAATATATGTACCCTACCATTTGCTTGACTGTACTTCAGCAAGCAGTTCAAACATGAAAATTCGTTAGCTTAAAGGTAAAAGATATTTTTAAACGTTGTTTTGTAAAATACAGAAGTGTATGTTGTTTGAATTGTTTCTTTGCTTGCTGTGTCCACTAAACGTATTTAAAAGGGAATGTTTCACTAGTCAAGAAGTATCCAATAAATTAATAATATATGCACACACACACACACACACACACACACACACACACACACATATATATATATATATATATGTATATATATATATATATATTTGTTTGTGTTTGTTTGTGTCTTTCGGCTTTTCCCAGTTAGGGGTCCCCACAGCAGAACTCTGGTCTGCTAATGATTGGCAGTAGAGTTTTACGTGCTGGCTTGCCGGGCCTAACACACAACCTTCAACGAAGGAATGCCCGTTCACGCATGTTGCCACACAGAAGACGCTCTAACTGAGAATCGAACGAGCAACGTCTAACTATGAGGCGACAATGCTACCGCAGCACCACCACTGCAGTATATATATATATATATATATATATATATATATATATATATATACACACACAGACATGTACAGACATACACACGCGCACATACAGTGACAGCCAGTAGTGTGTGAATTTTTTTTTCCCAAGAGAGCTGTTACATATGTACACTGCCCCATTACTTTAATCAGGATTGTGTGAACTCTAAAAAACAGTCTTCTTGGAGACATTTCAACATTTTTTGTGAGGTTTAAAAAAGCAGGGCAACAAATTAGTGCCAAAAAATTGATACAGTGTATTGTTAACTTTCCATCCTGGCTTGTGAGTTGACTTGAACTTAATAACATTTCTTCTCATGACTCACTTTTGAGAAACTTACCATGTACACCCCTGTATACTTCCCCAAAATTCAGTAAATACAGTTTTGTGATTTAAATGGTTTAGATTTCAGTATGCAGGGCCTTAATTTAGAATTTCAGATAGGAACCAAATATTGCATTATTGCTGTGGTGTGTGTCTGTGTGTGTACGCACGCACATGTGTGTGTGTACGTGTTTATGTATATACAATAATTAATTCATAAGAGATTTGTTAACCTCATAGTGTGACTTATCCATGACCCATTTTCAGGGAAAACTGGGAAAGGGAGATGATAAAAGTACCTCCACAGAGCAAGGAGAAATAAAGATACAAAATAACTGGCAGACTAGTTTATTACTTGACATAAACACACTTAGACAACAAAATAAAAAATAGGCCATCACGCATTGCTTTTGAGAGTTGTCAAATGACATGGAATATTTAACAGAAGACAGTAGGTACTGCGGATAAGTACTTTATTGACAGGCAATTTAAAAATCACTTTGTGGATAAGAGTTGAGTTCACAAAGAAGGGGAAGCTCATAAAGAAGGTCTGAAGATATGAACGAAATTATAAGGCACTGAAATCTGTAAGGTCTAGTCTACTTGAAGAATTTAAATAAAGTGAGAAGGCAATGTAGCTCAAAACGTGTATGGATGTGGTAGAGTTGGATGCACACATATTAGGTGTATATGCACAGGTGCTGTGAACTCTAGGCAGGACAACATCAAACTTGACATTTGTAAATAATATACTCTCTGCATGGTGCAACTAATTTGTAGAGATTTGGCAACATTCTGCACAGAAAGTCCTTAAATTTAGTGAATGTTTGAAGCTTACTGAATAATTCTTCCTCTATGTCAATGTAAAGCATACAAGCTGGTTTCCATCTCAAAAGATCGGCATGCCTAATGTACTGTTATTCCATCAGTCACTCATCTTTTATCTAGGAAATCACGTTTAGTTGTTTTTCCTTCTTATGTGCATCCTTAAGCATGCAGCCTGTGCAGGTTAACTGCATTATCTCAAAAGTCATACCATGTGGTAAAACAGTAAACTGCATGCTGGATGATTTCTGTGTCATTACAACTCTTTCTATGTCTATAGTCTCAGCATTTATTTTGTTAGTCTGTATTTGGCTTTAAAAAGATGAAGCATTCTCCAGTTTCTGTATTTCTGCTTTTCTACACCATCGGGATATCAATGAAGTACACTATTTAAAGTCTTGCCATTAACTACCACCTTTACATTCTGTGCTTTGCTCCACTATATTTTTTATGATTTTTATGATTTTTATCCTTCTGTTGTAGTTTTTAAACACCATTGGGGATTATTGTGAAATTAGTGGAAAAAATGTACCCATTTGAGACTTCATTTGAGATTATTACCATTATTACCATTAAATGATCAATGACTATACACCCATTTGAGATTATTACCATTAAATGATCAATGACTGTACAATGGCCTTTAATATACATGTCTAAAAAAATTTAGTACGAATAAGAGAAAATACTGCTTTTGTGCCTTGGCAAATCTGTGTCTTTGCATTTTTTATAATGGCGGTATTAATGCAGCCAGTTTAGAATGCCGCAATTAATAAAACTGTTATAAGTAGTATAACCTTAGGTGCTTGTGTTGCTCTACTACTTTCTGTGGAAATTTCCACCTGCATAATCACTGTTTTTGTTGTTACTGCTATAATTGCATAAAACAGTTTTAGCTGTAACATTAGAAGAGTATTCTCTTTGTCCTTATCCAGTCAGAGCATCATGTATGTACGCATGAAATTAGCTAGGAAAAAAAATGGAAAGAAAAGAAGGCTGGGGTTCTTATCTCTTCTAAGACTTGCCTTTATGAGAAAGCTTAATGCAGTATGCATAATATTACCTAATTACCTTTACCGTTCCTCAGTTTATGCATAAATATACTTTCACTTTGGTGACTGTCATTCCATTGATGGCACTATTATTGACTGCTGAACAAGAAGAAATGCAAGTGAAATAATTTTCAATGACAGTGGCGTTTTCTGTTTTCCCCACTGTTCTGTGATCTTGGAGTAGGTATATTTAAGTTTGAGTGTGTGGATTGGGGGGGGGGGGCTTGTCCCTGCAAAAAAAAAAAAAAAAAAATCTTATTTTTCATCGATTGTTCAGCACTTGATAATAGTGCTGTCCATCAATCAACATGTATGCCTTTCATTTGCATCCTGTACTTCTGCTCCACCTTTTCCTTATATTTATTTATTTATTTATTTATGTTACATTTGTTGACCGGGATAGTTCAGCTGGGTACATGCCCATTTTCAGCGGAGGCCCGGGGAGAAAAGCTCCAAAACGCAAATAGTAATGCCAGTTTAAGATACATGGGATTTTACACTTTAAATACAATATAATCAACAGGAGGGCAATACAGAGATTTAGTAATTAAAAATTCAGCAAGTGAACATAGATATACTTAATACATTTAGTACATCATTAGTTATGATGGAACACTGTCTCCCCACAAAATCACCTCTAGTGTGATTAGGTGGGTAATTGTGCTTCATCTTGAATGGTTAAGGCTTTTGGTTGTGCTTCAAGTACTTTAAGTGGTAAAAGAGTTTGAGACCTGATGTACCATACAATGAACTGTGGCAGCAATTGAGAGTAATTACACGGCCATCACTGACAGGCACACCATAGAGCTAAAGTATCATATTGTACAAGTCAGTTTTTCTGAAGACAAGGGCTCAATCCCTGTAAGCTTCCTCACCTGTCTGACTGATAGGATACTCTGAACTCCATCAGCCAGTAGCATGGACTGGAGCACCCTTCTAATCACTTAGCTTGTTTTTTTACATAAATTGCCCCCTTGTATTTTATTTGGAAAACATTCATCCAACCAAGATAATATGCAAACTTTCAACTTGCCATAATTTAGTTGACAGAAATTAAGACTATCTTTCACACAGATACTTTGATTGAAACATTCTGGTAAACAAAGTTGTGGGGGGCTTTGGAGGGAGTATTCCCATATCTCCCATTTGTAAAAATTTCTGCTTAGTGCAATATCTTAACAAAACACTACAGTATTTGTCTGGGGTGCTTCAGTATTGTCTGTCTTGGTCTTACCTTTTAGGAAAATTCAGCATATAAAAGAGCTGTTTGCCTTGAAAGTAACCTAACAGCAATTTGGTCAGGAATTTCTATGTACTATCAACTTCAATTAATTTAGTACTCTGAGAAAGTAATTTTTTTCAGTTTGTCTGTCCCACAACTTTATTGTAGTTGCATTTTGCTTGTGAGTTTTTTGTCTCAGGTAAGACAATATGATGTCTGTACCCAAATCAGGCATTCAGTGGTGGGACACGTATGCCATGTGTTTTCTCACCAGAACTGCCTGTGGGAAGCAATTTATACTGCTTTGCAATTCAAGAAACTTGGCAGTGTAGGTCATCATGGCCATTGCCAACCATGTTACAGTACATACGCAGCCAAAAGGCCATGTTCAATCACCAAGCACAACCGCGGTGGGGAGAACACTAGACAGCAATGCTTACTTTAAAACTGCCGTAATGGCACCAACATCAAAATGAGGAATGGGGGGGGGGCCACTGGACACCAGGGATTAATGTTGAAAGTGTTGTACCAGCACCATCATTGCAACAGGGACCAGGGGTGGTGGGTACACTAGACAACAGGGAAAAAAAGTGGCATACATCACAGAACAGGGATTGGGGATACCACCAGACTCACTCTAAAGTGTTGTAATGGCACCAATCACAGTATAAGGTTGGAGGGTGGGGAGACCCACTGGATTCTAGGGAATAGGATTTAATGTGCCTTAATGGCACCATCAGCTGTATGTGGATTATGGATGCTACAGCACAAAATTTCAGTGCAGAACTAAATAACATTGTAGCATTTCAAAACTTCTGTCTTTTTCCATTGACAAAAACAAAGCAACATCATACCCTAGAAGCTTCCTAAGAGGTACCTTTGTATCTGAAAAGTTTAGAATGAACTTGCAAATATATTGCATTCTACCAAGGAATCACATAAGAGATAATTTATGAGAATTCTTCATATTCACAGCTGTTCTGACTTTATCTGGATTGGCTTTTAGACCTTCGCCCGTCAAAATATGGAGCACTCAAAATATGCTCCCTGTACCTGAAACTTGATACTCATATATGATGTTCATCTCAGCTTGCCTTCATGCGTTTTTGTCTCACTCTGTCTAGCAGCTAAATGAGATGAAAATCATGCCGGTGCTTAAAAGAATCCCTAACTAAAGGATTACATATTACATTGTTAAATCCAGAGTTTCAATCATTTCTGTCACTGTTTTCTGAAACATTAGAGGAGCTGGTGAGATTCCAAATGGCAACCATATAAAATCTGTATCTGCATAAAGGAGTATTAAAGGTACTCGGCTTTAAGCCAGTCTCATCTGTTCTAATCTGTCAGAACCTACAGTAAGCATCAAGCAGAGAGAGGGACTTAGCATTTGGCATTGCAGAAAATACTTCAAGTACTTGAAATGGATAATGTTTGATTCAGATAAATATATTCATGCCCTGAGGATCTGTATATAATCACAGCTTTCTCTGCTTTGTGACTGTTACCATGCTATTTACTTAGTTCTATTGGCTTAACTGTGGCTGACACTGATTCCTTTTAACTCCTGTTCCATTCTATCATCAGATGCAGCAGAAATGATTGTCAAAGCATGCAGAACTGGTTTAGCCTCAGAAAAAAATCTTAATACAATATTCTCCTTGAAGATAACCTAAACAAGTAAGTACATCAGAATATTTTTGTAAATTATCACCAGCGACTTGAAGTACATATTCATTTATTTCAGAATTATGTTTCTTATCTTTCAGTGATGTGTTTCTACTATTCTGAGTACTTTCAGCAGACATGATAATATATGTGCTAGTCATGTTCATAGCTCTATATAGACAATTTTGCTAAGCTTCACATGGTACATGAACATATGAACTACCCCCCTTGCAATACTAGCATAATTTTGTTTCAATGCCCTTCCAGTATATTCAGATTCATTGGTCTGTTCATTAGCTTTAATACTGGTGCAAACTGTATTAGTAAAGCACTCTAATATAGGCAAATGGTGCTGGAACAGTTTATTTTCATGTTTACACATCTTTGTGAAATTATTCTGATCTCAACATAATCTACAGACTTAGTTTTGCAATATGCTAATTTCATGTAGCAACTATTAGTCTGTCAGTCTGTCAGTTGGCACTAAGGATTAAGGACGTGTTAAACAGCTGTTTCCTGTGGTCCACTAGTGCACAGTTTGATTCATTCAGCCTTCATTGCTCTAAGCAAGTCACTTAACCAGACAGCACTCCCAGGCTGAGTCTGGAAAAGGTCCATGAAGTGTGCAATTGGTACTTACGTATTATCGTAACCAAATTCCAGATTTACTACCTGATATTCTAATTCCCAATTCTAGCAGACGATATCAGACTAGGTATGTGTCTTAACTATAATCCATTTCAATATGTGTTCAGTAAATGCTTGTAGACAAAGTGATTTCATTTCTGGATTATCAGACCCCGATATAGTTTTGTCATGGTGTAATATTGTCAGGAGACATTTTTCACCTGCTTTTTTAAAGATTTCCACAGCAAGCCAAAAATGGCATGGGAAAAATGCCTCAAACAGGAGACAGATTTTTAAAGACTGCCATTATAAACTTACTTGTTGCAATAAAATGTTTGCAGTGACAAAACTTATGAAGGATATGAAATTGGAACCTGAAACATTTGTCATTCCTATGGTGACTGATGTCCTCAATTGTTTGCCCCAAAATGCAGCTTTTATGTGTGACACAGTAAGAACAGAATAGGAAAGCTAGACTTCATGCATGGTTGTGGACGCCTGAGAGACATGCTTATGCTGCCAGATTTCACAAGCAGTTTTATGAAATGATGAAGCAGTCCTCTGTACAGAAATGTTAAACTGTGCCTTACTGATGTCATGGACTTAAAAAGTTGGTGGTTCAAACAGCTACAATCACTGAATGAGTAAAAGTCATTAGGCTCTTATGACACTAATACTTCCATCCGTGTCCACCCAAGTCCCTTCAAGAAAAGCAGTAAAACTATATATATATTTATTGGCCGGAAAGGTAGACAGATGTACAAAGAAGTGTTATATTCTCCTCATTGGAAACTTTGACTACATTTGTCGGCAGGAGTATGGCTTAGAAAACAGCCGTTTTTCCTGCTCAGAATCTGGTTGCAATAATACTAAGTACCTAATTTTGTCTCTTCCACCATAAAGTTATATTGTGTGTGTAATGTTTCCTCTTTCTCTTTGCACTGCATTTCAGCCTTAAATGGTAATTTGTTTGTGGGAACCTCCAAACAAAATTTGACCATTCATACAGCTATGTAAACTTTCTCAGTCCTCTCTCTCTCTCTATATATATATATATATATATATATATATATATATATATATATATATATATATATATATATATATATATACATACATACATACACATTTTTTTTTCATTTTCTCTAACCCTTTCTGTGCATCAATGAAGAAAAAAAATCCATTACACACGAATATCATCCTTGCCTTTTGATAACCAGAGTTAATAGCACTTTTCCCACATATAAAGTTTATTTTATTATATCTGTACTGTTATCCATTTCACTTTATATCCCATTTCTATTCCTAATATATATTTTTATAATTCTAATTTTATTTCATTGTCTCCACTGCCATCACATTCTGCTTAATCTTTTACAACAAATAACATAATCATAATGATCCTAAATATACTGCTGGATTGAAAATCCATAGGCTTCCTTTTTTATATCATTATAACTGGACTTGTTGTTACAGGATGTAACCTTGAACCCCACAAAAAAGCAAATCTCATCTGAATTAATTCCCTCTCAGACTTCTTCTTTCAGCTTTTCCCGGTTAGGGGTTGTCACAGCGGATCACCTGTCCACTCATGATTGGCAGTGGAGTTTTACAGTGTCGAGTTGCCAGCCCAGCGCCCAACCTTCCACAGAAGGCACACGCACACACACACTCATGCCTAGGGCCAATTTAGAGTGTCCAATCCACCTACAGCATGTCTTTGGGATGTGGGAGGAAACCGGAGCACCTGGAGGAAACCCACGCAACCACAGAGAGGACATGCAGACTCCACACAGAAGGCACCCCAGCCGAGAATCGAACTGGAGAACCTCTTGCTGTGAGGTGGCAACGCTAACCACTGCACCACCGTGGCTGCCCTTCCCTCTCAGACTTCTATGGCATAAAATTCACTCTTACATAGCTTAAGATACTTATGACTGTATTTTTAAGCCAAATATTTCTTCTTATTGAAAGAAGCACAAAACACACAATACTTTTGTACTCTCTCTTATTTTTTCACAGCCTGTCTTCCTACTGTGTTTGCACCTTATCTATCATTCCTTAAACACTTATATTTCTGTCTCATTAAATTAAAATCCCCTATTTTTAACCTTTTTGCTTAAGCCTTTACATTTTTCATTATTCAATTCCACACTAGCATTCCTCACATTCTCTACTGTTCCAACATTTTCTTTGCTCCTGTCTTATTCTTTCTTAATATTACCAGATCACTGACAAAAGATTTTGTCACCAGTAACTTTACTCCTGGTACTATGAACCATCTGGCATCTTCTAAATATATTCTTATCTGCTGTATGCCTAGATTCAATATTATTGAAAAGAGAATGCTGCTTAAGTGACAATAACTTAAGCCATTCTCCATGTTTATATTTATCTTGGTAGGGCGGCCACGGTGGTGCAGGGGTTAACGTTGTCGCCTCACAACAAGAGGTTCTCTGATTTGATCCTCAGCTGGGGTGCCTTCTGTGCGGAGTCTACATGTCCTCCCTGTGGTCACGTGGGTTTCCTCCGAGTGCTCCGGTTTCCTCCCACATCCCAAACACATACTGTAGGTGGACTGGACACTCTAAATTGGGCCTAGGTGAGTGCATGTGTGTGTGTGCCTTCTGTGGAAGATTGGGTGCTGGGCTGGCAACTCGACACTGTAAAACTCCACTGCCTATCATGAGCAGACAAGGTGATCGACTGTGGCGACCCCTAACCGGGAAAAGCCGAAAGAAGAAAAAGATGTACCTTGGTACATTGTTGCTGTTTTCTGTCTATTTCTGGAGCTTTTCTCCCCAAGCCTCCACTGAAAATGGGCAATCTCTGCCCAGTCAGACTATCATGGTTGCCAAATGTCAAATAAATAAATACATAACTAAATAAATCCGTGAGCCAGTTGGCAATCCAGCAGGTGACACAGGAGTTTATTACTAGTTTATTTAGGTTTTCTACTATCCCCGAGTGGGTATTGTTTCAAAAGCTTTGGCCAGGTTGAGGTATGTGGTGTGTACCATTTTGCCTTCATTTATTGCTTTGGTGACTTTTTAAAAAAAAAATCCACCAGGCTGAGTTAAGCATGACCTGCCCTTGATGAAGCTACACTGAGATGGGTCCAGTGTTTGGAGGTTCCCTATGTCCTGATTGATTAATTCCATAAGACTTTCCATGGGTTTGCATATGAGGCTGGTCAGTCTTATGGGTCTGTAATTGCCTGGGTCTGTGGAAGGTTCTCCCTTATGCAGGTGAATGACTGTAGCTGTTCTCCATTCACATGGTACAAAACCTGTATGGAAGCTGAGATTGAACAGTTTGTTAGGGATGTGGCTAAATCATGCTTCATGCTATTTATGATGCATCCAGGGATGTTGTCAGGACCCATCAATGCAGTATTTTTAGCTTTTATTACCACTTTTAGGACTTGGTGTGTGCAATAGCTGGAAGCAAGCCACCTTTAGGTATATCTTGAGGGACCGATAGAGGGGAAGAGGGGTAAAGTTAGAGATAAATTTATCAGCCAATAGGTTTGCTATATCTTCAGTCTGAGTGTAGATAACATTGTTCACAATCAGCTCAGTACATTGCTGCATTGTGCTTTTGAGATTATGAAAATAACTAAAAAATACCTTGTGATTGTCTTTGGCTTGGGTAGCTATTTTAGCTTCAAACCTGGCTTTGGTGGATTTTAGTTCATTTATATGACAACACTCCATTCTGGAGATTACTCTTCTTACTTCTGGTAAAAAATATTTTCCTTTTATTATAAAGCCTTTTTGATATTATGGTTCTACCATGTGGGTATGTATCAGGGTTTGCCCTGCCCTTGCCCTACAAGGTCCGGCTGCATAGATGCTTACATGCTTGTACAGTCTGGAGATATACATTTCATATTCAGTAGAGTTAACTGGGCTTGGTGGGGATTTTAAGCTTCCCTGTGTATCACTTTGGAGTATGTAGTTTGAAATGTCTAAAGGTACCGTGGGTGGAAGGGATAGATTCATAGATTACTAATAAGTTAACTGCCCTTGTGGGCCACTTTAAGCCTAGCCAATTTCCCTGTGTAAGGATCAAACCTGCACCTTTTGTCTGTAAGGTAAACACCTTAACCATTATACTAACCTCCACTGCTCTCTGGTTTTAATTTTATTTTGAAGGAGATTGCTTTATGATCAGACCTAACAAGTGATGAAGATACACAAGGGATGGTGCAAGATGCTTCCATATTAATAAGGACAAGATCCAGTATATTATTTCCTCTAGTGGGTCCTCTGTCTAATTGTTCCAGGGCATTTGTACTGCCAAAGTTCAGGAATCTCTATGCTTCTGAACTTTTAGTGGTGTAGGTTTTCCAGTCTACAGTTGGATAGTTTATATCATCTAGGAAAATGGTACTGGGTTCTTGTAGATAGGCATTGTGGCTTTCTTTTGTCATGGAGAGAGTTCTATAGCTAGCTAATATATGGTATAGGACCTTTCTGATGGCTGTTTGGACAAGAAGAAGCTCTAGTACATCATGTTGCTTTACCAGTCTTGATGTTGTTATCTTATGGATGTAGACTGAAACAACTCCACTTGTTTTTTTCTTTATTCTGTTCATAAATGTCTTCTTTTCTTTTGGAAAATAATACCCTGCTTCTCCATTTCATTTTCATAACAGTCCTTTAACAGCCTTTGATTTATCGTTCAGCTACTGTATATTCCATTCCTCTATCCTCCTTTAATTTTTATTTTACTTCTTTTTAAATGGCCACTCTTTTCGTGTTCTATAAAGCTTTTTGATATTTAAATGATCCTTTCATAGCTGTTTTCTTTTTCTTTAATTTATTTCATGCCAATCACAGCACCTGTTGGAGTAGCATGTAATCAGAAAACCCAATCCTAACTTTTTTTTCTGGAATCTCTTTCAAGCAAGCTGCATATATAATTAATTTCAGTTCTTAGACTATTTAAGTGTACATCCTATCACTCTCCAGTTGTAACCCCCCATTAATTTTCTCATTATCATAATGCTTCGACCTATTTTACCTTTTGTGTTTCTTAAATTACAATGGCCCCCTATTGACATGTCATTTCTCTAAATGCTGAGCGCTGACAAGCCAAAAAAAGGACACAAAACCCAGGAAGAGAGTGAATCTTGCAAGGCCCCCCAACTTATATATACCAACTCTGATATTGCCATACCATGGAGAATAGGGAATATTCTGAAAAATGGCTATCTTGGACTTAGTGTCCATTTTTCAGCCATTCAGTGTCAATGTTTCTTGACTTGCTCTAGCAGGTCCCAACATTTCAAATGGTTACCAATTAGGTTTCATATCACTTAGAAGTATAACAGGCATTTCTAGCATTGTATCTTTTACTGTCTTAAAAAAAATTTTTTTACATAAAATGTATATATGCATAAATCACAATCAACCTGGTGAGACTGTCAACCTGCCATCTTCATGACAGTAATGGCAGCTAATCCTGGTTTCACTTTGATAATATCCTTAATTTTCTCATCACTTCTTTTGATTATTACTGCAATACGGCAAGGTTCATCCACTTCCATGGGGAAAAAAAATTATTTTCCTCATAATTCTTGAAATTGCTTTAACAACAGACTTAGTGTCTAATGAACAAACAAAATCACATATCAGCTTCAAACACCATTTAGAGGTAAGTAGACAGCTGAGATCATTATTAATTCTATTCATAATTAAGCTCACTATATTCAAGTCACTCTTTTCCTGGGCAGGTTGTTTTTTTTATTATATCCTCTTTCTCACCACTCCCTCTTCTGTTCCCTTATTAAATATCCTATAGTATTTCCCCCACTTCTGTTCTGTCATACTACATCCTTACTCCTCCAGTGACTCTTGTTGTAAAATAAAATAAAATAAAACAAATAAATAAATAAAATCACACATTTATTATGAACATCTACTTTATTTGTATGAAACAACTGTAACACTTCATTCATTCATTTCAGATTTCTGCACACACATTGCTTCAAAACTACCTTCTCATCGACTTCCTTCCATAGGATTTATGTTTCTGTCTCGTTGTTCATTTTTATTCTGTGTAGCAATGACAATATTTCAGAAACTTGACATACTATGCAGAAATGTCCCACTAATCCCCACACTTGGTATATTTTATTGCACATATTTTTCACTATAGCCCCTGCCCCACATTGAACACAACATTGTTTTGACAAATATTAACTAAGTAATTTAAATCCCACATAAAGAACTTCCAGGAAGTGACCTCTTTGTTTTCATTTATCATATTAGGTTAATGGCATATTTAGTTTTCCTTTTTACTCAGTAAAACCCATGTCTGGCACCCACCAGTCCATATGTTTCTGTCAGTGGTCACTCTTCAAATCTCATGAAGTCTCACATTTTTTCTAAAAGATAAGCTCTGAGTTAATCTTTGTAATTTCATCTGTCCAAAACTTCACATTTGTTTCCTTTTTCTCTGTAAACTACAAAACACTGAGCAGAAAGTCCTTTCATGATGCTCCCATTTCTTTTTATGAAAATGAGTCAACTCCATTGTTTCCAGAATTATGTCTAGAAATATTTCTGTTTCAATATGTATAATGGAACAAATTTATTATACTGCAAATCCCAAAGTTTTATTTACAGTTTTCCATATGAAGTACCTGCCCATCACTTGAACCATTTCTGTTTCCATTCAAACTACCAGTCTCCTTGACAAAAACACAGGTTTCCTGTTTCACAGCCCAAATATAACTTTGACCTTACCCATTCAGTCACTCATTCTGAATGATTATCTAGATTTTATCAGCTGATCTCCTCATTCGATAGGGCTTTGTGCTATACTGCTTTACATTCTCAGGGAAGAAGCTATCACTCTTACTTCCAACCTTGTTGTTTCATTGCTCATTACAGATTTTTGTTTTTATTCATAATATTTCCCTATGACAACCCTCCCCCTTCTAGCATCTCCAACTCCATAATTAATCATTATCATTTATACTATGTTTTTCAATCCTTTACTGTACAGCTCAGTAATGACAGCATCTTGTTGCTGCATCTCAGCTGCCTTACATTTACCAGTTTGGGTCTCCATGCACATCTGACTCTGCCATTTTGGCCACCATGTTGGTTCCTTCACCCTCCATTTTCAACAGGAAGAATCTCAGTAACCCTTCAAAAAGAGTAGGGAAAACTCCCCCAAGCTCTGGCCACATTAACGCTAGTCAGTATAAATACCACCTTAGGTCTCCCCTGAAAGTGGACCACAGCCTAGTGAGACTAACCTAGTCATCAAAACGTTAACAAAAATGTTAATACAAAACGGGGGAAGTTATGGATGTGGAGTCAGAATGGAAGCCATTTAAGGCCTCAGTATTTTCGGTGGAGTCAAGGAGCTGTGATAGAAGAATGGACAGTGTCTGTCATGGTAGTAACCCAAAGACTTGTTGTGGAAAGAGCAGTGACAAAATGTGTCAGATTAAAGAAAGATGTATTCCATGAAATGCTGGCAGGGAGTCCCCAGATTAGACTGGTAAGTGCCAGCAGGTCAGGAAAGCAGCAGCTGCAGTAGCCATTGATGTGAAGGCTAAGATGTGGAATGAGATTGGCAAGGCTATGGAAAATGATTTTGGGTAACTTCAAAGCAGTTCTTTCCAGCCATCAAGCAACTTGGAGGTAGGCAGGACATTGCCTAGGATCTTCTCAGCAAGGGCGTAAAAACACTGGCCTCAGCTAAGAACATTGTCAGAAGGTGGAAAGAAACTGCTTGGGAAATTCTAAACCCAGTGGACATGTCTGCTATTGTGGAAGTAGTGGTATTTCTGCAGATGAGGTCACTGGAGCAATTAAATAATTAATTGGTGGCAACATTGCAGAAGTGAAAAGGGTATGATAGGATATGTGAAAGTGCTCAAATGTTGTCAAGGTGTCATGGTTAACATATCTTTTCAGTGTTTCTTGGAAGATGTAGACATTTTCATATAGGAAGCTATAAGGATTTATCCTCACACAGATATGAGACAGGTCACAGAAGTCTGACAGGAAGTTATTGTGTGCTTTGTGGATCTGGAGAATGAATAAGGCCACATACCCCTGAAAAATGATGGAAACTGACAAAACAGTACTAGATTTCAGGGCTACTGCTGTGTGTCATCTGATCACTGTATTTGTGGAGTAAGACTTGTATCATCATTTTCAGTATTCAGCTGTTACTATTCAATCACTCAACTAACTCCTCAAGCCTAAACTTGCATAACACAAAAATGCACCATATCCTGATTTTGAATATTGTCTTCTTATCTTTCTACTTCATCTACATGGAAAGCCTCAAAAACTGCAAACTATTCTAGACCAAACTGACTGATTTATTATCATAACTTCACTTTGGAAATGAACATCAGGGCATATCCATGCAAAAGTCCAGCTGCCTCACCACAGTACAAAATACTAAATAGCTTTCAAATGCTCAAGTCCACAATCTTCTGTATAAAGAAAAATATCCCACCCTTGTCAAAAAACCCTTTCTCTTACTGATGCATCACAGACCATAAATCATAAAGGTCACTCTCTGAACAGTTAAAACGTGTCTGCTTCTAGCTCATTGTCTATCATTTTCTCTTCACAATTAACTTGCCAACATCAACCGCAGCATGAATTTACATTCCCAGAACTACCAGTATATGGATAAACCCCCTTGTAGGCAGCTTAACACTACAACACAGTTGGAATGTTTCTTGCTGTAGCTAAGGCAAGCTGCAGCTTCATGAAATGTCTTCAGATGTAAAAACCGTATCTAGTAAAGAGAAACACATGCTTGGTAGGTAACCCCTATGTAATACTCATTTAATGTAAATGTATTAGTATCTTGACAACACTGTATGTACCCATCTTTACAGCAATCTATGGAGTTCTACATGTATACAAAATGTGTTAACATTTCTCCATGGCTATTTATACTGACGCTATGGCTAGGTCCATGTATGAAAGGGTTCACAAGACCAGTTTGCCCACCCGCTCATTAAATTCATAAATAGTGTAAAAGGACTCTTGTAGCTAAAATTTCAGAGTTTTTTTTTGATGGGGTATGTGAAGCTAGCTCCTAACGAATTACCAAGATGCTAAGATCTGTGCCATCTTATGAAGGTAAATTACATACCTTCCCCTTTGGCTTCTCACTTAGCCTTGTGTTTCTCTCTGCATGTTCCTTGTTTATATTCCTCAGGTTTTAGTTAAATAACTGGCCTGAATGTCTTTATTTTAATCTTAGTTAGATGCTTTAATCTCACACTTGCATTCTCTTCTGTACTGTTTAACTATATAAATATGTATTTACAAATCCCACAACCCCCATATCCTGAAGCATGTACTTTTCTTACCCCTTTTATTTTAGTCTCATTTTTCTTCTTTTTAATCTTCATCCATTTTAACTTTTCTGCTGGATTATTCGGTTCCCTTATGTTCCCCTCCACTTCTATTTCCATCTCTTTACTATATATATTTTCTTTCTTGCTTCATTCCTTCCATCCGTCCCATTTTTTCTCATGACTTTTGCACCCCCCATGCTTGTTCTTTCTTTTCTGACTTTTCCACCTGGTTCACATTTTTTAATAATTCCCATATTTCTGGAGATGACTTTTGTTTCCACTTCCTTGTTATTGTTGTCTTTCTGTCATAAACTGTCATCAGTGCCCAGAAGCCCCTTGCCTTCTTCTGCTTTCAGGTGTTTTCCATACCCAAGCACGGCTAATTCCCATCTATTTCTCCCAGTTCAAGCATTAGTTGATCTAAAATTCCTTACAATTCTCTCTTACAACTGTCCAATTTCTATCATGTCCAAAAGATGTGCATCCAAGTTCTTCTTCCAATCTTAACATCTCCAACAGTTGCCTATTAAATAGAGAAATATTCTAACTATCCTAGCTGTTGTGCAAAAATACTTATGTAAGCATTTCTATGCAGATATTTTAAACTTACATGGTTTTGATATCGGTTTCTGTATCTGTATTATTTTTTCCAGTCCTTTGATAGAATATCCTCTTGAATTTTTCTTTCTCATTTCCTCCTTTGCTCTTCCCCACACTTGTCTGCTTTTAAACCTATCCAACGTTTCACTTTTCCTACGAATCCTCTAGTGGACCTTCCTTCCACTATTCTAGTCTCTATATCCTGTATGTATTCTGGTATATTTCCCCTGTCTCATTTTGCTCTTTGTCCTACATGTACTCTTGTATCTTTTCCCCTCACTTATTTTGACCTTCTAGTCTCTACGTCCAGAATGTATTTTGGTATCTTTTCCCCTGTCTTATTTTGCCCTTGTATCCTATACCATATGTTCCTCTCCCCCTGTAATACACATTCCAGATTTAGTTCTAGCTGTTATTCCTGTCATATCTATAGCAGATATTACTGAATTAGAAGTTGGAGATTCTTCAGATCTGGTCAGAAGTGACATAGTTTCAATAGGAGATTCAATTATTAGAGCAACAGATATCCCAGATTAACAGATATTAGATTCCCCTAATATCCTAATTTTCCCATCTCATTTCTCTTTCTTCATAACATATATTCCCCCTTTTTATTTCTTGCTGCCTTAATTATTGGTAACATTTTGTTCAGCTTTGAATTTTTACTAAAGAAAATCTGTTCTACTGCAACTCTCTTATCCCATATTCTTCCTGTCTATATTATTTCCTCGAAGAGGCGTTCCATCGGACGCCTCTTCATCGACCCTAAAACCACAGACTATCAAAATATCGAACCTCCACATAACCGATTTCTTTCCCTTGAAAAGAAATTGCTTGCACTACAAACACCAACAAATAACCACAAACACTGCAAATTAGGAGATTTTGCCCCCCACACCCCCCTAACTAAATATACCAACTCTGAGATCACACTACAGTGGGAAAAATGGCAAACTGATGAAGATGGCCAAGTGATTTATTTCCCCAGGAAAGAAATCACTTAGGTGGACGTTTGATGTTTTCAAATTTCGCAGTTTCAAGTTTGATGAAGAGACATTCGACAGAACGCCTCTTCGAGGGAATAATAGGAACCCTATTCTTCTATCCTCCTATCCTTGTAACAGTCTTTTTATCTCTTCTGCTGTTTTTGTTTTCATCTTCTGTGTTTACTAGTGTTTTCCTCTGTTGTAGCTCTTTCAGTTCTTTTACTAGCTTCCCTGTTTTGAATTTAGTTTCCTTCTGCATTCCTTTTGGATCTTTCTATTACAGTGTGTTTAGCTTTCCTTTTATCCAGTCCAGTGTTTTCTCTGTGTTCAGTTTTTCCCCTTCTTACATGTCCTCTAATTTTCTCCCTAACCATTCCTTCTCCTTTTCTCTCTCCAGCAGGTACATGGGTATTCTACAATATTTTTCAGCATTACATTATTTTCCTACATCTATTTCTACTTATGGTGGCCTTCCAGTGTTATCCATTCAAAGGTTAAGTACTAGTCTAGCTGCGTATGAGGGCCATTTAAGCATGTCCAATTTCCCTTTCAAATGGGAGAATCAAACCCTGTACATTGTGTTTTTGAGGTAAACACCTTAACCATTATATCAATCTCCAACCTGGTGGTTCTATCTCTAGTTTAGGTACCTTGCGATAATGTTCCTGTGTTATGTATTCCCTGCCCAGCCTTCTCCAGGTTTTGTGCCTATGTGAGTAGAATGCGTATCTTTCCCCTTCTGTCTTAGTTCTTCCTTGCCCCCATGTGTCACCCATCCTGATATTTTGATGCAGTCTTTCAAAAACCTTCCTTCCCTCATCAGTCTACTTTTCCTTGGACCATATGTTACAAGTCCTCTGATTGTGACTATGTTCTAGTCCCCAGTCATGATTCCCAGTCATTCTTGAAATCTGAATACCTCAACCAACATTTCACTCAGGGTCTTTACTTTGATCTGAGGAGATTTTATATATATATATATATATATATATATATATATATATATATATACTGTTACCATTGTTGTTTTCTCTCCATTTAGATATCCTTTCACCCCTGCAAATCTAACCTTTTTATCTTCTAACCTCTCCTATATTTGCAATGGCAACCCATTACTAATCAGTAGCACTGTTCCTCTTTGTGTTTTCCCTTACTGTGTGGAGTTTGTTAATTCTTAATAGCCTCTACCTTTTAATTTCTTATGGCCCTTTGCTGACAAATGAGTTTCCTGCATTGCTATAACTTGTGGCTTTGAACATTTACTATAATTCAATATCCTATCTTTTTTAACTTAACTACCAGGCTCAATTACATTCCAGTAGAAAACAATCACAGCAAAATAAAACCAAAATCAAAAAACAACAGCCAGGAATCATCTAAAAGTTTAATAAATCTCCAGCACTTTGGCAAAGCCTTCAAGGAGTGTATAAAACCATCAGTTAAACCTATTTAAATACAAAATTTTAACCCAATTATTCAATTAAAATTCGATTAATTCAAATAAGCAGCCTCCAATTACATTGCAAATTAAGTCCTAAAGGAGACATAGTATTAAACCTTAAAATAAATACACTTTCTTTATACATTAACTTTGTCTTATACAAACCATCTGCTCAAAAACCTACCAGTATTTTTTCTAAAACTGTAGCCCTTAAATCACATGGATTTGAATTATGACACTCTAAAAAATGTTTAACCACTGCACTTTCAACCTTTTTATTCTTAATATTCCTAACATGCTCTTGCAGTCTGCATTTAAATTTCCTTTTTGTTTCCCCAATATATACAAGACTGCATGAGCACTTAAGAGCATAAATTACACCCTCCGTTTCACAATTAAATACTTCAGATGGATAAAATGCATACCCATTAATAAAAGTAAATGATGTAACAATATAAGAGCATACTAGTGTACTGATTGTACGTGTATGCAGTGCCTATAAAGTGATCCTTTCTCACTTCCACCTTCTATGTTTATGTGTTTTTCATTGTTTGGGTGGTGGTGCACGCAACCACTTTTTCCCTAAGTTTTCTTTCCTTTCTTTTAGTGCTTGTCATGTGTTTCCCCGTCTGTCAATTAATCTTGTTCCATCTCTCTTATCGGGTGTGGTGTTAGTTTCCTTTCTAGCCTGCCCTCTCTCCTGTCCTGTTCCACTGCTATTGATCTTCTTTAGTTTTAGTAGTCTAAACCCTTTCCTTTCAGTTAAATACAACTCATTAAACTTGTAACAGAGCATATATTATCACCTCCTAACTTCAAATATGTCCATAACCAGTCTGTCCGTGTTTGATAACTATTTAAATATTCTCTTCTACAAATACAGTTAAATCTTATGTTGTTCGACTAGTGAATGTATTACTAGGTTTTTCATTATTTCAGTTTTTATAAGATTGCCCTACTTTCCTTGCTATACGTGTTTCATTTATGCAAGACATTAAACAATCAACATACTTTTTATATAGATAACCCCTTCCTCTGTTAATCTTGGTCTACCTCTTTAGCGCTTTACTGTGTTGATAATGGTAACCATTTCAAATGCCAAGACCTGCTAGAGCAACTCCTGAAACACGGAGACTGAATGGCCAAAATAACTTACTTGCATATACTAAGACTGAATAGCTGAAAGAACCTACTTGCATATTCCCTTTTCTCCAAGGTATGACAATCTCAGAGTTGGCACATATAAATTCAGGCATGTGGGGGGCTTGCTTCTCTGCAAAAAAGAATTTTAAAGAAATGCAATGTTCAAGATTCACTTTTTTCCTGTATTTGAGTTGTTTTCAGTCTGCCAGCACTCAGCTTTATGAGTGCCAACATTTTTCAGTATGAAGTCATTGCTAATCCCTTTCTTCACATCTCTTTAATCAGTTCTGCTTTTTCTCACAATCTTCATTATCTTTCAAACAATGGAAACAGTCCTCTCTACCTCTTCTCGATGGTCATCACTTTCATTTTCATCTTTCTTCTGCCCCTCCTTTGGTTCCTTGTTGTTTGCAGATATTGTAGAGCTTCCTTCAGGCTAGTCACTGTCATTATTCTACTCTGCAGGAACATCTTCAGTGTAGCTGAGTAAATTAATGTCCATTTAATGCTCTTCTTTTTGCATTGTTTGATTGCCTCTGTAAATGCAGTTGTTTCTTCTCTTGGTCTCAAAGGAGTAGTCCTTGTGAATAAAAATTCTTCTGTCTCCTACCATCAAACCTGCTCCTGGTGTCCAGACTTTCTGGTATTAATTATTTCACTTTGTGGGAATGAAAGTGCACAGTGATTGTCCTGGAGAATTTGTTTAGGCCTGTGTCTGGCCTTCATGCTATTCTGTGTACTCCCTCCATCTTAATACAATCCACTGCAATTTCAGCCCAATTCATAAATGAGTCGATTAAGTTTTGTTTGCAGTTGTTGCCTTTTCACTTTTCTGGTATCCCCATAAACTTCAGATTTTTGCACAGTCTATTCTTGCATCTGAAGCTTCTGTCCATGCTTGGAGGTCTGTGTTCTTGGCTATTAAGCTTTGTATAATTACTGACAGTTCATTAAGCCCCTGTTGGATTTCTTCTATTTTCTTCTCTTGCATTTCCACATTCTATCTTACTCTTTATTTCAAATATCTTAGTTTGTTCAATTTTACAGTAAGTATGATATATTCCTCCGCATTGGTGTCATTTCCCAAAATATTTGTTTTTCTTTCTTTTTTCAGACTCTCTGACTTTTTTCTCTGCAGAATTTCTTCCTCATCCGATGCGGTTTATTTTCTTTTGTTCTGAATTCATGAATAAGGTCTGGATCTGCCCTTTTTACTATTAGTTTGCTCTGGTGAACCTTCGACCCAAGGATGAATGCCTACTCAGGCTGCAGACATACTAGAAGTTTTCAAGAAGTGAAGAGTTTAAGCCAAATAATTATACACTTCCTAAGGATTGTGATAGAAAATTATGTCTGCCTGGTAAGGGAGGATTTACCTGTCACTTGTAGGTTGGATCGGGAGTAATGTAAGTATAATGGTCATTGTTAGGGTCTGCAAGGAGATGGCTATGATGGGGAGTGACTTAGTGAAGGGAATTTTTTTATACTAGTATATACACGGGGCTGAGGAAGCCTTCACTTAGCAGTAGACTGGGAAGAGATATTCAGGTATTAACAATACTCAAAAGCTACCAACAAAACTTGGCACACTGAGAACTTTATTACTGAGCATTTTCATAAAAAGTACTCATCATCATCTTCTTTCGGCTGTTCCCATTAGGGGTCACCAGAGCAGATCATCTGTTTCCATTTCTTCCTGTCCTCTGCATCGTGCTCTGTCACACCAACCACCTGCATGTCCTCTTTCACCACATCCATAAACCTTATCTTAGGCCTTCCTCTTTTCCTGTTACCTGGTAGCTTCATCCTTAGCATCTTTTTCCCAATATATTCAGCATCCCCCCTCAGCACATGTCCAAAACAACATAATCTTGTCTATCTGGCTTTGTCTCCAAACCTTCCAACCTGGGCTGACCCTCTAATATACTTATTCCTAATCCTGTCCACTCTCATCACACTCAGTGCAAATCTTAGCATCTTTAACTCTGCCACATCCAGCTCAAACTCCTGCCTTTTTGTTAATGCCACTGTATCCAACCCATATAACATAGCTGGTCTCACTACCCTCTTGTAGACTTTCCCTTTCACTCTTACTGGTACTCGTCTGTCACAAATCACTCCTGACACTCTTCTTCACCCACTCCATCCTGCTTGTACTCTCTTCTTCACCTCTCTTCCACACTCACAATTACTCTGAACTATTGATCCCAAGTATTTAAACTCATCCACCTTCGCCACCTCTACTTCTTGCATCCTCACCAGTCCTCTATCTTCCCTCTCATTCACACATATATATTCTGTCTTAGTCCTGCTAATCTTCATTCCTCTTCTCTCTAGAGCATTTCTCTATCTCTCTAGGGTCTCCTCCACCTGTTCCCTACTCTCACTACAGATCACAATGTCATCTGCAAACATCATAGTCCACGGGGATTCCTGTCTGATCTTGTTTGTCAACCTGTCTATCACCATTGCAAATAAGAAAGGGCTCAGAGCTGATCCTTGATGTAATCCCACCTCCACCTTAAATGCATACATCACTCCCACTGCAGACCTCACCGCTGTCACACTATCCTCGTACATATCTTGTACCACTCTTACATACTTCTCTGACACTCCCGACTTCCTCATACAATACCACAACTCCTCTCTAGGCACCCTGTCATATGCTTTCTCTAAGTCTACAAAAACACAATGCAACTCCTTCTGAACTCCTCTGTACTTCTCCATCAACACTCTCAGAGCAAACATCGCATCTGCAGTGCTCTTTCCTGGCATAAAAAGTACTGGCCTTCAAAAAAAAAAAAATTATTTTTAAGCATAATTTCTGTAAACGTATCTAGGGTGTTGATAACATCATTACTAAAATTTGTAGATTCCAACAAAAATTCGTGAAACCGTTCAAGACCTTATTATGCAGAATGACATTAAATAAATTGGTAACATCAACAGTGAGAAAAAACATACCATCCAAAAATGGAACTTCTCTTAACTTTGTCAAAAAATCCCATGAATCTCGCCAAAGATGGTTAAAAGTGACCAAAGTTTTTTTCAATTGGACCTCTATAAATTTAGCCAAGGGGTGAATTTTAGATCTTCCGGCATCAACTATTCGTCGAACACATTTATGAATTTTAGGAATTCCAAAGATTGAGGGAATCAAGAGGAAATTTAAAGATCAAATATACGAACATATGCTTGACATCAGAAACAAAAACAAAAATAATTCCTTGTTTAAACACATTTCTCAGTCACCTTCCTTGAGTAGACCTTATTGAGTTTAAAGAACTTTCATGGCAAATTAAGTTAAACATGCATATATCACCTGGATTTAATAAAATACAATAACAAGTGTTTTGAGGCTACGTTCATATGACATATATTTGCCACGGTTCAATAATATTGTTTTATATTAGACATATATTTTATCTGTTGTTACATAAATGTTTTCTTTATGTATTGTTTAGTTTCATAGGTTCATATGTGTTTACTAGGCTAATCACCACAAGCACCTTTTTAAGGCTAGCCATGCATCTCAAATCTCTGACAAGTTCTGATACCTTTGATAAGTGTAAGCGTAAGCATGGGCCTGGGAGATGAACCATTTACAGGTTACCTGTTTGCATCAGAGACATAGGTGCCACACCAGGGATGACTTTACGGTTTCCCATCCAGTTGTCCAAGTTGCACTTGAATTGTATTAGGGAGGAACTCTGCTTCACATGGATGGGGAACCTGTTCCATAGACGGGGTAGTCTCTGGGATACATACCTATCTCTCCAGCAGGTCCTATTTATATCATAGGCAAGGTTTAAGTCTTTAGAATGGGTAATTCTTGTGCTGTTTATTTTCTGGATATGCAGCAGGTCTATTAGAGTGGGGTCTGACAATCCCTTGTATACCAGGAAGAGATCTCCTCTCAAAAGCCTGTAGGAGACAGAATACAGGGATAGGGCCTTGAGGTGGTCTGCATAGGACATATTACTTATACCCTGTATTCTTTTAGTGAGGAACCTCTGTGGATGATCCAGTTGTTGGATATGCCTGGTTAGGTACGTACAAAAGGGGGCACTGTACTCAATGATAGGTCTGATGAATGCCGAATATAGTGGAACAATGACTTCCTTGGACTTAGATGCCATACCTTTGTTTATAATTTGTGTAACTTAGAATGATTTCCTCACCACTGTAGACACAAGATCTTCAAAGGCTAGATTACTATCTATGTGTGTCCCTGACTACTGGGTCAACTCTAAGGGGTGTGCTGTCAGTATGATAGTTAGCAGGGATAAATGACTTCCCAATCGATACCATTATGCATTTCTTGGCATTTAGTTTTAGTCCATGACTCTGACACCAGTTGTTTACCTGTGTCAGCCCCTCCTGGAGAACATTTGTGTCCCTGTGAGACTGAATGACAGCTCCTAATTTGCAATCATCCCAAATTTAATCATCCAGAAACCACTGACATTGGCCTTGACTTCTCAGAAGTAAATGCCAAAAAGGAGTGGTCCAAAGACTGGCCTCTGACGGACTCCACTTGTGACTGGCCTCTTTGTAGAGGTGGACTCCCCACTTCTAACTTCCTGGCTCCTGTCTGTGAGCCAGTTGGCTATCCACTGGGTGACATATGGGTTTGTATCTAACCTCCTGAGTTTGTCAACAATGCTCAAGTGGGATATTGTGTCAAATGCCTTGGCCAAGTCAAGGTAGGCAGTGTGAACAATTTTGTCCTCATCCATTGCTTTGGTGACCTTCTCAAAGAAGTCCACCAGGGTGAGTAGGCATGATCTGCCCTTTGACGAAACCAGGTTGGGTCCAGTGTCTGGAGGTTTACTATCTCTATATTGATAATCTCCATGGTAATTCTTTCCACGGCTTTACATATAAGACTAGTGAGACTTATTGGTCTGTAGTTTCCAGGGTCTGTAGATAGCCCACCTTTGCACAGAAGGATGACTGTTGCCTTTCTCCATTCATGAGACATGAAGTCTGTTTGGAGGCTACAGTTAAATAGTAATTCCAGAGGCCCTGATAGGTCATGTTTCATGCTATTTAGAAGGCATCCTGGGATATTGTCTGGGCCCAATATTTCAGTTTCTTAGAACTAATATTTTGCTTGTTAATTAGATTCTACTGTTTTTGTTTGGTATATACAACTTTCAATGACAAGAGTGTGTTTTTTAATGATAATTGTTTGTTGATTGATTCCCATTATCACGTGACTCAGTTCGGAGGGTATTTGTGTCAATGTGTTTTACTTACATACTAATGAAGTCTGTGATATATACTGATGAAAGTGCTTAATCTTTTTAATAAAAAAGTAATTTTTTACTTTGTGGTGCCATTTTCTACTATGGAGGACCGGTGGATTTTATTAACAAATAAAGATGCTCACAGTCCTTGTTATGTTAATAAACAGCCCACCTTAAAAGGACTGTGGGCATCTTTATTCGTTATTCTAATGAAGTTGTGTTAATTTTTAAAAGACTAAAGCCAGTAAAGTTCAAGGTGTGTGAGTTTCATTGGTAGCTTTTTGTTATTGTCATTTATTAGTTTATTTACTTATATATTCTGGTTTTGACTGAGACCGTTGCATAATAGGTCATTAGGCATACTCCACCAGATTCTCTGTACACAATAATCTGGTCAAGGAATTCAACATACCCACTTTCTATACATACTGTAATGCTCAAAGGTCCATAGGTTCATACTTAAGTATTAGACCCTAAGACCATTACAACCACAGCCAATAAGTGGTATACAAAAGTTCAACCTAGCCTCAAGGAAAACAACACAAGACAAAGCAGGGATAAATTTGAGGCTACACATTCAATTATTAAGTTTTACCTTGAGTGCTTAAAGGTCCTCTGAGTCTACATATTAGAAGAGTTGAAACACAACTTCTGACAGGTCTTTACCACGCCAGTGACACTTGTTTACAGAGGCTTATCTAGCTATCGATTGCAGTCATTTTGTGAGACCTTTCGAGTCAGATGAGTAGGAGTGTTAACTATAGGGCTATTGTTTCCTACAGGAATTGCTTAGTATGTCCTTTGATCAAGAGTGAGGTGCTGGTATATTAATAATTGTCCTTTTGATGTGTATGGTAGCTGTAATGTTATTTTCAGTTTTATATGTGATGTTCTGCTGCTATAATTTCTCCAAATATTTAGGGTTTTTTAATTATATGACAGGAATAGATTGCATTTCTAAGTCAGGACAAAGCTGGATCATGGTCAAATGGGGCCCTAGGCAGGGTAATGGATCAGGCTCACCCCACAGCAGCACCCCTCCCCCTGCAGCCATTCCAGTATGCTATTAATTGTCTACTTCTATCCAGTTAACCATAAATGCTGTTCAAACATGTCAGTGTGCATGCTATGCTCCTCTTTACTTCTACAATGATTACAGGTATTTGGATTTAATGTAAAACTTTTATTTCAATTTTATAGTGCAAACACTGAAAGACATTTGCTAAACAAAACAATACAGCCTCATAATGAAAACAGACTTAGCATGAGCAGCAGTAAACTTCTCTGCCCTTGAAACTCACATTCATTGAAATGAACACTGAAACTCACACTCAAAGAAAATACATCTGGCTAGTATTGAATTCAGTTTTGGGCTGTTTTCAAACCATAGGCTCTTTGCACACACTTTTAGTACCATGCATATATGGATGTGTTCTTTGATTCACCTTCCTAATTGCATTAAATTATATTCCTTGCATAATACAGCACCACTTGTTCAAGTGTGTTTTAAGTTTGTAGCTTTGAACATTTTATCAAAGCAGTGAGCAAAATGTATGAATTCTTCCTAGCTCTCTTGCTACATCACTCCTCCTAACTTTACCCTTATCCTGCTGCTTCTAGCCTTCCCATGTATTCCCCTTCATCTCTATGCTGAATTGCTTTCATGTTACAACTACATTTTGCTACACCATTGGACTTGGGTTACTATGAACCGTTGCTCATAACTGTACATGCAACTGCATTGGTACTGGTGTCTCTGTTAATGCTATCTGTAAATATGTACTCACTGTTATTTGAACTTGTATTTGTTTTGCATATAATGATTTACTGTTAGTCTTGTTAGTTTTGGAGCTTTTCTCCCAATGCCTCCACTGAAAATAGGCTTCTGGCCCAGTCGGACATTACCTGGTTAACAAATATAATAAATAAAAATAAATAAAAATTAACCAATAATGACAGAACTACTCATTTCAGTACATTTCAACTATAAAAGGCCTCTCAAACTTCTGTCATTACAATCCACCAATATCAGTCAAAATGTACAATCTCTGCAAAAGTAAAGTCATCTGAATAATTCCACATTAAAGAACATTAAAGAGATAAAGAATTTATGTACCCACCATAATGTTCCATGTTAGTTGTCCTTCATCTCGCCTTTCTTCTTGCTGTTTGGGTTCAGAGCTGATCATCGGCTCTGACTCGGCCTACTTCTATAGCTCGAGAGCTGTTTACTGGCTCGAGGCTAACCCTTATCCCAGAATGCCCAGCGTCAGCTACCCAGATCTCATTTGTGATAGCGCACACTAGACATATAAAGTAACCAGTAACCTAAAAACTGATTTACCAAAATAAAAGATCAGAGTAAACTGTTAAAAGTTTACCTGGCATGTGAACCAAGAAAAAGGAAATCAGCCAGTGAAACCATAGTGAACTCCTCTAAATCCTCCAGGAAGGGGGAAGGAGGGGGGGATGCAAGAAGGAAGGTGAGATGAAGGACAACTAACATGGAACGTTATGGTAGGTACATAACTTCTTTATGTTAAGTTGTCCCATCTCGCCTTCATTCTTGCTGTTTGGGACAGCATCCCTAGCACCTAAAGACACAAGGTGGCTCATTGGAACAGACTCTTCTGAACAGTGGAACCAAAGGAAGCCCTGCTCCGTGAGACCACATCCACTTTGTAATGAGAGATAAAGGTATGAGGGTTTGCCCAAGTGGCAGCTGCACAAATTGAGTCTATGGGCAATTTAGACTGAAAGGTTACAGAAGTGGCTAATGCTCTAGTAGTGGTTTTGCTGGTAGATCTTTATGCCTTAAATGATAAATAAAGGGATGGTATCAGATAACCATTTGGATAAGGTCACCTTAGAAACTGGAAGGCCTTGCTTATTGTGAGCATAGGAGGGAAATAACTGGTCTGACTTTCTTAGCTCTTTAGTCCTATGGAGGAAAAACATTATTGTCTATGCACATCCAGTTGGTGAAGACTGTATTCTGCCTTGTTGCTATGATTGGGAAAGAAGACGGGGAGATCAATGGATTGATTTAAATTGTTTTCTGAACAGACTTTTGGTATGAAGGATTGGTTGGTTGGTTCTTAGAGAAACTCTGTCTTTGTGAAACACCATATATGGAGGACGAACACAGAGTGCTTGGAGTTCTGAAACATGTCTAGCTGAGGTAATAGCAACCAGAAAAAGTGTTTTCCAAGAAAGAAATTTTAAGGGACATGATGCTGCTGGTTCAAAGGGAGGCAGAATTAAAGAAGTCAAAACTAAATTGAGATCCCTAGGAGGAGGTGGATCCTTCACTGGGGTCTAAGAAGAGATGTTCCTCTCTTGAAGGCTTTGCAGAGCTTATGAGACATTATGCTAGAATTAAGAATTCCAATATGAAAATTAGATATGGCAGCCAGTTGTACCTTGATGGTAGCAGCAGCCTCACCCGACTGAAAAAGCTCTGCTAGAAATTCTAGAATTTGATGGACTGGGGATGAAAAGGAGTCTAAGTTTCTAGATTCTGTCCAGTATGAAAATCTTTTCCATTTGCTAGCATAAGTCTTTCTCGTAGTTGACTTATGAGAGGAAACAATAATATCACAAACTGCTGGGGAGATACTTGGGAGCCTGGCTAAGGTAGGAAGTGGAGTAACCAAGCTGTGAGCTTGAGAGTCTGAAGGGATTGGTGTAACTCGCCTGACTGACGAATCAAAAGATCTGGCACCGGGTCCAGAATCCAAGCCTGGTCTAGGAGGTGGAGGTGCAGGAAAGGAAACCATATCTGTCGAGGCCAATAGGGGGCAATGAGGATCATTTTGCAATCCAATGATTTTGTTTTCTGTATGAGTCTTGGAATTAGGGGAAATGCATAAAGGAGTCCCTGAGGCCAATCATGGACTAGAGCGTCCCTGGGTGTTTGACCTGGGGGAGGTAGCAGGGAGAAGTAGCTTCTGCATTTGTTGTTGAGGGGAATGGCAAATAGATTGCAGCAAGGCTGGCCCCATTTGCGGAAGATAAGATCCGCAACTTCCTGATTCAGAGACCACTCATGAGGCATGAGGATAGCCCTGCTGAGCCTGTCTGCTATAGCGTTGGATTTCCCAGGGATGTGCATTACTGTAAGAAAACATTGGGAGGAAATCACCCATTGCCATAGTCTGAGGGCTTCTCAACACAAGGGGTAGGACCTGGTCCCACCCTGCTTGTTGATGTACCACACAACTGACATGTTGTTTGTTTGGATCGCAATAGTCCCGGAAGGAAGAGAGTCTTGAAGAGCTTGTAACGCTAGGAGCACTGCTCTCATCTCTAGGACATTGATATGCAGATGGTACTCGTGAGGTTGCCACATGCCTTGGACTGTCCTGCTTAGATAATGCCCCCCCACCCTATCAGGGAGGTGTGGCTACCGGAGGGTGTTTTATGAAAGGTCTGCCCTGAGACACCAGTGGGGAGACCATCCACCAAGAGAGGTGTGTTTTGCATGTTTCTGTAATCAGGATCATGTGAGACATGGGTAGTTCCTGGAAGGACCATTGCCTGAAAAGAAGCCACTGAAGAATTCTCATATGGTAACGTGCTAATGGAACAAGACGAATGGCAGCTGCCATGGAGCCTACAGCTTGCAGGATATGTCTGACTTGAATCTTTCTGCTCTGCATTAGAAGAGACACTTGTTGGCAAATAGTGAAAACTCTTTCCTGAGGTAAACTTGCAAACATCTGTTTTGTGTTTAATTCTGCTCCTATATATGTAACAGATTGACAGGGCAACAAGGCAGATTTTTCGAAATTTACTGTAATGCCCAGTTGGGTGCAGGTTGATACTGTATAATCCCGTGCCTCTAAGAGTTGATACCTGGTGGTAGCAGTTATCTAGACAGGGAAACACCTGGAATCCTTGACGTCTCAGGTGAGCTGTGACTACTGCCATACATTTGGTGAACACCCTGGGGGCTGTGGTGAGACCAAAGGGCAGAGCTCTGAACTGGTAATGACTGGCCCCTACCCGGAAGCGAAGAAATCTCCTGGAGCGTCTGTCCATTTTGATATGGTAGTATGCATCCTGAAGATCTATAGAGCACATCCAATTGTCCTGACCCAGAAAGGGAAGAATGGACTGCAGTGTTACCATCTGGAACTTTTCTTTTTGTACAGATTGGTTCAATCTGCTGAGATCCAGTATTGGTCTCCAGTCTCCTGTCTTTTTGGTACTAAAAAGAAGCTTGAGTTAGTTCCGGATCTTAGTTGGTCTGCGGGGACTTCCTGAATGGCTCTTTTTTCTAGCAGTTTTGAGAATTGTATCACTGCTTGATCCCTTAGATTGGGTGGGACATCTGGGATGGACTTTTTTGACTCTAGAGGGGGTTGATTGAAAGGAATTGTGTAACCTCTGGATATAATAGATAGTACCCATCTGTCTCTTGTTATATTTTGCCAGGCTTTTAGGTACAGCAAAAGTCTTCCCTCGACTGCCTCCAGAGGTGAGCAGTCGGGTAACCCATCAGGTATGCTGGAAGGGTTTGGCAGAGAAAGTTTCTCTGTCACCCTGATTTTGCGGTCCCCCTCTGCCATGAGGGCAGCATCCGCCATTGTTGTTTCCCCTTCTGCCCTGGGGGAAAAATCACCACGTTTGTCAGGCAAGGGTCCCCGGGATTTTCTAAACCATATCTTTCCACCCCTCTGACCTTTGGGATAAGGTCTGTTAGGAGTGGAAAAATGGACTCCCATGGCAGAGAGAGTCTTGCCTTCCTGCTCACACCTGGTAAGTGTGTCTTTCACCTGTGGCCCAAATAGCGAAGAGCATCAAAGAGAGTATTTGTGAAGGATGCTTGAAAGGGTTCTGCAAATTGACACAGCCGCAGCCAAGCATGTCTTCTGAGAGCCACTCCTGTACCTGCAGCTTTGTTCGCTCCATTGGCTGCATAGGAAATAAGCCTCATGGAGGTGTTGACTACTGAATTAAGAGTCGCAAGCTGGGAAGCTATTTTGGCTGATGTTCCCTCAGCTGTAGGATCTTGTAGGGTATCTCCAAGCTCTTTTAGGAGATCCCTTTGAAGTCATGTAAAATGAGAGAGATAATTCAGGGACCTCATGGAGAAGGTCGCTGAGGAAAACATTCGCTTTCCATATCTGTCCATTGTCCTAGACTCTTTGTTTGGTGGATGGACAGACGAAGAAGTTTCTGCTAACTCTTTCTTGGTGGCTGCTGCTACCTTGCAAAACCACCATCAACTGGCACACCTTTAGTGAGAAATTGTTTGTCCTACGGAGCTGTTATGAATTTATTTGATCTCCTCGGAGTAGGTTCCACAGAATCCGGACCTGACCAAGCCTTTCGAGCCACTACTGACATGAGTGGATCAAACGTGGAGACACCCAGGAGGTGGAGGGTCAGGAACCAAATGCATCCAGGTATACAGACTCATCCTCAGTAGGGGCTAGGGAAGACCAGCCAACCCTCTGCCTAAGCATTTCAAGGATGTCCGAAAAGGAAACATCTTCTGAGGGGGACCCTTCCGATTCATCCAGGTCTGTATCTGAGGTGACAGACTCGAGGAAGTCTAGAAGCTTCCTCTTACACTTCTTCTTCCAGGGAGGCTGCTCTGAGTGATCAGGGGAGGCCTCAAAAGAAGAGGGTTCACCCAGTGGGGTATCCTGGGGCATAGGTTCCCTACGCTTCTGGGCCGGAGGAGAAGCAGAGGTTGGCACAGGCACCAAGAGGGATGGAACCGATGGGGCTGATAGTAGGGCTGTTTCTGGGAACAGCACACTCCGCATGACATCGAAGGTATCCCGACCCCGAGGCAAAGAAAGCTCCAGCTCTGAAGAGATGGGAGTCCTTCTCTGCATTGAGGGTGACAGCTCTGAGGCCAATGTGGGAGCTGAGCTCACCTGCTCCGAAGCTCAGAGAGGGAGAGCTGGGTCGGACAAGGGTCCAATGACACTCACCCTCTCAGAGCCGATTAGAGACCCTCAGCACCCAGATCCCTTGATGGACGGAACAATCAAGGTGATTGGAGCCGACGTCAGAACTGAAGAGGAGGTGATTGGCGTGGTTGGTTCTACTATCAGCGTGTCTATGGTCTCCAACTCTGAACTAAATGTAGTCTGAGGAGGAATGGAGATAGAGGCAGATGGAGCCACAACCTGCTCAGGTGGGCTGGAAAGTAATTTTGCAAGGGCCTATGACTTAAGCAACCTGCTGACTACTCTCTCCATGTCCTGATCCGATAACCTAGGGGATCGAGAGGAGTGGGATGAAGAGCAATGACTGCATTCACTTCCTAGTAAAGATGACTGTGGCACCGAGCGGATCGGCTCCAATGAAGGAGACCTTGCTCACTTGTGGCTCTGAGACAGCTCTGAGATAGCAGTTGGAGCCGATGGAGGAGCTGTGTTGTCGATGCTAGTCGGCACTGACAAACTTGGTTGTTCAAGCCCAAGGGTCAGTTCCAAAGATGGAGCCGATGGCTTGACTGACTTAGAGGATTTCACTGGCTGAGAACATTTAGCCGGGGAATCCTGTGGTTTCAATAATCCTCGAAGGATTAATTTGTTTTTGCGCTTCTGCAGGACCCTTGGACTAAATGCATGACAGATAGAGCAAAAGTCCTGTAGGTGCACAGCCCCTAAACAATAAACACAGCTAGTGTGTCCATCTGTCAGAGACATTTTCTGACAGCATGAGTCACACTTTTTAAAGCTGGAAACTTTGGCCTCTTTAGACATCTTTCAACAACTAAACTAAAGAAGCAAACAGTCTTTTTTTTTTAAGAAAAAAGGAGAGCATCTAACTTAAATGGCTGTCCTAAGGGGCGGGGGAAGGGAGAACTCTCTAATTTAAATGAGTTCAGGGGAAACAGAAAGGCCTGCGAGTATGGAGTGATGGCCAACAAAGCACAACACACAAGAAAAGGCAATAAGGGGATACAAAGAACTATGTAGACAAAAACTTGTTAAATTCTGAAGAATAAACAACATCAATAATAATAGAAAAAAACTATATTAAGCCTGAGCCAGTAAAGAAGCAACCTCCCAGCTGAAGCGGCAAACGAGATCTGGGTATCTGATGCTTGGCATTCTGGGATAAGGGTTAGCCTCGAGCCAGTAAACAGCTCTCGAGCTATAGAAGTAGGCCGATTTGGAGCCGAGGATTGGCTCCAAACCCAAACAGCAAGAACGAAGGCGAGATGGGGCAAGTTAACATCTATAATTTATGAAGAGGTTCTGCTTGCAAACAACTTTACATTTTAATGTTCCATCTACAAATTCAGTGCCTGCTGCCCTTGAAGAATAAATACACTGCCTATGTTACAAAAAAGAATGGTAATCTAGTAATATTGCAATAGAGAATGTCTGGCAAACTGATATCAGGTTCCTAGTTATGAGGCATCTCATCTAAGGAGGACACACAGCCCTATCCTGCCTTTAAAGTGGAACACAGTATCAGCAGTACAGCTATATGTTGTGGGAGTAGAACCCAACTTCTGCAACAAAGCAAGTATGCTACAGGTTGTTCTACTAACACTGCTTTCAAATTCTATAGCACAAATACTGGTGGCCATTTGATATACAAAACAGTTACACATTGAAAACAGGCAGCATGAACAATAGTAAATTTCTCTTTCTTTGAAGCTTACAGTTCCTTGAAAATGCACTGAAACTCACAATTCTTTGAAAATGTACTGAAACCCACATTTATTGAGTAGTCTTGTAGTTCGTATAGAGGATTCAAGCTCTTGTCTTATGTAATCAAGGTAAAAAGTTTGAGCCTTTGCAGGTTAATTAACTAACCTGCTATCCCTAACTATGGCATTGCACACACTGAAGGAATGTCTCTCTCACGGTAGCAAGCAAGTTTAAATTCTGCATGTGGAAAGAAGCAGTGGTTATGTTTAAATCTGCACTGATGTACACACATACACACACACACACACACACACACACACACACACACACACACATATACACACACACAGACACACACACACACACACACACACACACACACACACACACACACACACACACACACACACACACACACACACACACACAAACACACACACATATACACACACACACAGACACACACACACACACACACACACACACACACACACACACACACACACACACACACACACACACACACACACACACACACACACACACACACACACACACACACACACACACACACACACACACGCACACACACACACACACACACACACACACACACACACACACACACACACACACACACACACACACACACACACACACACACACACACACACACACACACACACACATATACACACACAGACACACACACACACACACACAGACACACGCACACACACACACACACACGCCTTGCACGCACGCACACACACACACACACACACACACACACACACACACACACACACACACACACACACACACCAGAGTGCACGTGCATTCTTAACGTTGCCGTTTTCACTTGCCCTTAACCCATTAAGCTGTCTACACAAACACCCTAGCCCAAAAGTTCCTGGAATTCATAAACTCAAATGCCATGGAACAACTAGTCACCATCCCCACAAGAGGAGAAAACATACTTGATCTCATCATCACGAACATGGGAGCACAATGTTCAACACCGGAAGTATACCCCTCACTGGTGAGATCAGATCACAAACTAATCTCGCTAGAGGTCCTCATCCCACCCCCACCTGAAATAAAAAAGACCACAGTAAACAACTTCTCGAAAGCCAACTTCACACTTCTAAAGACTAGTGTGGTCTCCTTTAAGGCCCCGAGCGGGAAAACAGTACACAAGCCGCTGAATCACTTACAAATGCCTTCTACCAGCACCTGCAGGACTGCATGGACAAGGCAATCCCAAGCAAAACAAAGACTCTTTGTACCAAAGGCAAGCGTCCAGTCTGGTGGACCCCAGCCATAAACAAACTCTACAACAAAAGGAGGAAGCTACTACAAGATAGAGCAAAATCCTTAAAAGGTAAGACACCCTTGATCACTATAAGTAAAAACTAAGAGATCTCATAAAATCATCCAAAGCAAATTTTGAGAGAAAAATAGCTAAAGACTCAAAAGACAATCATAAGGCCTTCTTTAGCTATGTTAGAAACCTGGGAGGAAACTCCCAGATATGCTCAGAACTAGTTCAAAATGATGTGAAGATTACTGATCCTACAGACATTGCCAACATACTGGCTGACAGGTTCAGTGCAAACTCCCCCCCCCCAAAAGGAGAGATATCTATACCAAACGATTGCAGCCCCCAAACATCTCTAACGCCCAAGTGAGAACTGCTCTCCAAAGCAAAAACACAGCATCCATGGGACCTGATGGTGTCCCCGGCTGTGTGCTCCACGAACTCAACGAGGAATTAAACCCACAGCTAGGACAGCTGTTTAATCATAGTCTTACCTCTGGATACGTACCCAGGGAGTGGCGCACTGCAACTGTGGTCCCACTTCACAAAGGCGGTGCCTCCACCAACCCTGGAAATTACCGGCCCATTAGCTTGACAAGCCTTATCTGCAAAGCCATGGAGAGGATCATAATGGACCTCATAAACAAAGACATAAGGAATTTGCAGACTTTGGATCCAACCCAGTTTGGCTTTGTCAAAGGCAGATCATGCCTTTTAAACTTGGTTGACTTTTTCGAAACAGTCACCAAAGCCATTGATGAGGGAAAGGCAGTCCATACAGCCTACCTCGATCTGGCGAAGGCCTTCGATACAATACCCCACTCGGGTATCATTGAAAAACTCATCAGCTTAAATGTTAACCCATACATCACAAGATGGGTTGCAAACTGGCTGAGTGACAGAACCCACAGGGTCAGAGTTGCTGGCGCCATGTCAGACTCAAAGCCTGTCACAAGTGGTGTCCCACAGGGCTCAGTCCTGGGCCCACTCTTGTTTGGCATCTACTTTTCCGAAGTACAAGCAAACACAGGAGGGTTATGGCTGACAAAGTTTGCAGATGACTGCAAACGGGGGGCCATAGTAGAAAACACATCTGACACAGATATCCTTCAGAAGGGTCTCACAGAAATGGATAACTGGTGCCAGAGGCATGGCCTAAAGTTAAATGCCAAAAAATGCATAGTCATACCCTTCGGGAAAAACAAGGTTACCCCTAGCTACCAAATAGGTGGCAATCCACTGAGCACAGAAGAAGTTATCAGGGACCTGGGGACCCAGGTTGATAGTAGTCTGTCATTCGACACCCATGTAGCTAAAGTAGTTAGGAAGACCTTCTACATTGCCCACCTTATCATGAAGGGATTCTCATCTAGATCAAGGGAGGTCATAGTCTCCCTATACTCATCACTCATCAGACCAATGATTGAGTACAATGCCCCATTCGGAATGTATCTGACCCGGCACTTGCAGCAGCTGGAGAGGCCACAAAAGTTCCTCACCAAAAGGATTAAGGGTCTCAAAAATCTGTCCTATGCTGCCCGACTGAAAGAACTCCAGCTCTATTCAGTCGCACGCTTGCTCAGAGGTGACCTTTGCCTAACATACAAGGCCATGTCAAACCCAGATTTGATGAATATGCTTCACCTCAAAAAATCTAGATCCGTCAGAACCACAAGGGCGGGAGACTTAAACCTCAACACGGCTATTAATAGGACGTGCTGGAGGGATAGATTCATCACCCAAAGACTCCCTATGCTGTGGAACAAAATCCCGGTATATGTGAGGCAGAGCACCTCGCTGGCCTTGTTCAAGAGAAATCTTGACCAATGGATGGGAGATCGCAGATATACCCCAGGGATTACCTCAGTGTCACTGCTCGACAGAGGCACAGCAAAATAATGGGTATAGTTCCCCATACTAAAGGGGTGGCGTAAGCCACAAAACGATGGGCTAGGCTTGTAAATGCCCTCGGGCAGATAGCCTAGTATGAACCTATGAACCTATGAACCTATAACAGATTAGGTCATGGCTACAATTTGGCTCCCAGAAAATGACAAAGTGTAAAGACTTCTCATCTTATTTTTGTGGATGATTTAAAACTGTATAGTTTATCAGATGAGGAGCTGAAAGCACAACTGCAAATAGTCAAAACTTTCTCAGATGATATAAGAATGTCATTTAGTCTTGATAAATGTGCAAAAGCAACCTTTAAAGCAGGAAAGCTGCAGCACCAATAAAATAGTCTGGGACAGGAATGTGATATAAAAGAACTTGAGCAGGAGACAGTATATAAATATTTGGGAAATGATGAAGGATCAACAATAAAACATAAACAAATGCGAAAAAAAACTTGGTAAGGAATATTTTAGATTAAAAGTAAACAGTTGTGACATTTAGGAACAAAGTCCAAGCTATAAACCAATTTTCTCTGCCTGTTCTAACTTACAGTTTTGCGGTAATTGATTGACCCAAAAAGGTATTGGATCAGTTGGACAGGAAAACAAGAAAACTGCTTCATGCTTATCAAATTATTTATAAAAATCAGTGCATCAGACTCTGGAATAGATTGCCCATACATGTCAAGCAGAGTGCCTCTTTGGTCCTCTTCAAAAGGAACCTTGACGATTGGATGGGAGAAAGGAAATTCACCCCGGGGATCACATCAGTCGCCCTGCTAGACAGGGGTCCAGGGAAGTAAATAGTGTGGGGGCTTGTATAGGCCCTAGGGCCGATAGCCTAGTACCAACCTATGAACCTATGAACCTATACCAATATTATATATTCCATTATGAAGGAGGTATGGACCTCCATGAAACTGATTACATGTATAGATCTGCAGTTCTAGGAATGCATACACATCTGTTGACCTCACAAGATCCAAGCATAGTGAAAGTTTTAAAACATGAGGAGAACAAGTCTAAGATGACTTCCCTGCTTAGTTTAGCAGAAGCACATCAGTGTCAAGTGGGAATGGAAATCAAACCAGAAATAGATAAAAATCAGACTGCAACTGAATGTGCCAACAAAACAGAAGAAAGAATATAAGGTGAAGGATCAGATGAGAGGGCAAGAAATGTGGAAAATGCATAAATATAGTTGCAAGTACAGAAAACTCCGAACAAGCTCATATTGATCAGGATAAAATGCAGGAATGGTTAAGGAGAGGTGAATTTAAATCAAAAGACAAAAGGTTAATATTGGAGGCCCGGGACAGTTGACTACCTACAAGCTGGTTTACAAAGTCCATCGGACATGTCAGAGAAACAGACAATGTAGGTTTCGTGAAACAGAATTGGAAACCACTGCACATCTTTTTGCTGTGTGTGATACACTAATGGCAGAAGGCCTGTATACTAAAAGGCATAATAATGTGTCAAAGTTACCAAAGCAATGGATGAGGGCAAATGGTTCATACTGCCTACCTTGACCAGGCCAAGGCATTTGACACAGTGCTCCACTCAGGCATTGTTGACAAACTCAAGAGGTTAGGTCCAAACCCGTATGTCACCAGGAGGATAGCCAAATGGCTCACAGATGGAACCCCGGAAGTTAGAATTGGGGAGAACACCTCTACAAAGAGGCCAGTCACAAGTGGAGTTCCTCAAGGATCTGTCCTTGAACCACTTCTTTTTGGCATTTGCTTCTCAGAAGTCAATGTCAATGGTCTTTGGGTGACTAAATTTGCAAATGATTTCAAATTAGGAGCTGTCATGGAATCCCACACTGAGACAAGTGTTCTCCAGAAAGGGCTGACACAGGCAAACAATTGATGTCAGAGCCATGGACTAAAAGTAAATGCCAACAAATGCATAGTAGTATCCATCAGGAAGTCATCCACCCCTGGTTACTATCATGTTGACAACACACCTCTTAGAGTTGACCCAGTCGTCACTGACTTAGGGACACACATAGATGGTAATCTAATCTTTGACCATCACATGTCTATAGTAGTGAGGAAATTATTCTATGTTGCACAACGTATAAACAGAGATATGGCATCTAGGTTTCACTGTATTCAGCATTCATCAAACCTATCATTGAGTGAAATGCCCCCTATGGTATGTTCCTAACCAGGCATATCCAACAACTGGAATGTCCACAGAAATTCCTCACTAAAAGAATACAGGGCGTAAGTAAAATGTCCTATGCAGACCATCTCAAGGCCTTATCCCTGTATTCTGTCTCCTACAGGCTGTTGGAGGAAGATCTATGCCTGGCATACAGGGCATTGTGAGAACCCACTCTAATGGGCCTCCTGCATATCCACAACACAAACAATACCATAATTACCTGTTCTAAAGACTTAAACCTTGCCTGTGATATAAATACAACCTGCTGGAGAGACAGGTATATATCCCAGAGACTACCTGGTCTCTAGAACAGACTCTCCATCCATGTGAAGTGGAGCTTCTCCCTTTCTCAACTGAAATGTAACTTAGACAATTGGATGGGGAACAGGAAATTCATTCTTGACTTAGCACCTATGTCTCTAATGGACACAGGCAACCTGTAAATGTTTCATCTTCCAGGCCCCTGCTTGTAAATGATTAATCTCCCAAGCCTCTGCTTACACTTATCAAGGGTACCAGAACTTCTCAGAGATTTGGGATGCATGGCTAGGCTTAAAAGGGCCCTTGTGGTTGTTAGCCTAGTAATCCCCTATGATCCTATGAACCTATGAAGACTGTTGCACTGGGGATTATGCGAACATTACATTACTGAAGAAAATGAGAAGCATTGTCTGGAAACATGAGGCACAAAATATTACAGAAATTGATAAAGTTTATGTCACATGGGATCACCCATTACCAAGAGTTCAAAAAAGACATGCATGAAAAACAGATATACTAGTCCATGAAAAGAAGACAAAAACAGTATCAATCATTGAAACTGCTACACCCAGTGATTACAGTGTCTTATGTACTGAGTGACACAAAGTCATAAAATATCAGGATTTGCAGGCAGAAACAAGAGCGATGTGGAAGAAGGATACCCAGACTGTTCCAATAGTAGTAGGAGCAATGGGTCTCATAAAAAAGAATTTACAGTCATATTTAGGTATGTTACTGATACAAGAAACTCTGCATGAATTGCTGAAGGAGTCAGTTCTGGGCACATTGCAGGTGCTGCAAAGAGCACTGTTGGCTAACATCAAACATTGAAACAATACTAATTTCATGAACTTTAGCAATACTTTGACTTAGGAATGGGGCCCATTCCCATCATGGTATTAAAAGCCCAAAAGACTTGGAGAAATTAAACTGAGAGGCACCATACTTTAATCAACATGCGGGTGTTCCAGGAATTCTCTGTTGGCATTATAATCATAGGTTTTCCAATTTTTTTTTCTTTTATTCATGATCTTTATATTTTTTCTTCTGCATTTCAATGCATCCTTTTGCTAACTGCTTTTGCTCACTTTAGGGTTAGAGTCCATACCTACTCACTACTGAAATACCGCTGCTAATCCCAGCAAGAATGTCATCTTTGATTTGTTTTCTTGATGGTTCAGGACTTCCACTACATTTGGATCTGATTATGTCAGGGAACTGCAGACCTGTAAACTGTAAGGTATTCCAGTCCTCCAGTAAGTTGAGGAGTATTCACTTTTTATGAATATGTCCTGTGTGTGTATGTGTCCTTCTCTGTGTAGAGGTGATCAAATGTTGATTCAAACTGACAATTTAGGAGCATGAAAGTCATGTTTAAAAGGATGGCATAATAAGTGCAGCACAAACACATTTAAAAGAAGTGCACAATTCTGCTATTTAGGCCTTACAAGCAACAGTATTCCCAACTCAAGAACACTGGCAAGAGAAAAAACTCAAAGGAAAATATGAGAAAACAAGAAGCTTTCTTGATTTTAAAATTTAAAACTTTGGTTACTGTTCAGAAATATTGTGCACCACAATGCATATTTGTTATACTAAGGACTGGTATACCAAAGCCTGGTGTGATTCATAAAGGTAGTAACACAATGGGTGAAGACATTGTATGCTGTCTTACCATATTTTGAAGACATTGTACTCCATGCATGGTAGGGAGTACAAATGCAAATCACCCCCCTCCATGAATGTTCATAAAACAAACCTGTTAGTATATTGGCTAGTCCTGACAGGGTGACCTTCATAAAGCCAATTACATATAACCTGCACAAGGGGCAGGTAAAAAGGGAGAAATTAAAACTGAACGTTGAAGGACTGAAGAACATAATAAAAAAGAAAAGAAAGACAGATGTTGACTACATGGCTCAAGCTGTGGATTTACAATACCAGCTGGATGAGAATTTAATACACAATGAAAACAGTGGGATTAATAAGACTAATGGTGATGAAGATCTATCCTTCGTAACAATTGATTGAGCAGATATTACTGTATCAGAAGCTGAAGATTCTTCAGAGCTGGAGAGCAAAGATATTCTTGTAATTGATGATTCATTAGAGGAACTGATACTTATATTTGCAGAAAAGATAACGAACATCGAATAGTGTTATGCTTATCAAGAGCAAAAATAGAAGACATGACACAAGCCTTGGAATGCCTTAATTTAAAGAAGTATGGATTAATTTTTATTCTTGTTGGTACAAATGATGTCATCTGCAAGGATTCTCTGACTGTTAGTAGGGAACTGATGGCCCTCTTAGATAGTATAGCTTGTACTGGTGTTAGGACATATTTTTCCCAAACCACCTATAGAAAGGATAGTCACTGTGAATGAAAAGATTCTTTGGGTAAATACCTGCATGGAAAAAATGTCCTGTTTTAAAAAATAGAAATGTGTAGAGCATCCAAGCCTAGTTTTGGGCACGTGTTCAGACAGGATGGATGCATTTGTCAAGATCAGGGAAGATAATTTTTGCAGCAGATATTTTGCAGTATTTGACAAACACTAGGCAGAATTTTTGCCAAGTCGAAAATTTTACATTTCACAGATAGCAACATTTGATGCATTTCTGATGGTAGTTAATGCTAGGAGCATTAATAATATAGTTGTTTTATTGGAAAATTTGCCACGGTCCCACAAGATTTATGTTGTTATTGTTTGTGAAACGTGGTTAAAGAATGACTGGAAACCAGTTCTGTCAGGGTATAAATGTTTTTACTGTAACAGATATTCTAATAAAAAATCAGGTGGAGTTGTTACGATAGGGATTAAAGATAACTATGAGACCTGTGATTATTACATGTTCAGTGATAACACCAATACTATAGACTGTTTAACTGTGACAGTAAAGAAAACCCTGGAACATATAACAATTGTTGGAGTGCATAGAGCACCATAGTCAAGTGCTGATGACCTAGAGGGATTCATACATTTCTTGCATGACACACAAGAAGGAAGAATAATATTAGCTGGGGACTTACATTTACCAGAAACAGACTGGAATAATATTGATTCAGCAACTTTAGTAATGAAATGATTTACAATGTATGTTCAAGAACAATTGCTTCATATTGTAAAAAAAACTAGCAGGGGACAGAACATACTAGATATTGTTTGAGTTCATAAAGAAATTACTGTTACTTCAAGTCAAGTTTTACCACCACTGATGTGATCATGGGGTTATAAAAGTTAATTTGTTGCTAGATAATTCTGCCAAACTGAAATCTAAACCAATGCACAGAAGGTTAATTACAGATTATATGGAAGCAAAACAGTCACTATGTAAAACTAACTGGAGTGAAGTGTTCAGTGGAAAAAATGCAGATGGAATGTGGAAAGTTTTGAAATGCAAACTGAGTGCAAAATATCAAAACAATGTTTAACATCAGGATCTAGGCATACAACATCAGGGGGATATATTTCCACAAGAGCAAGATATCTGATTAAGGTGACAGACAAAAATATATAAGAAATGGAAGAGTGGTCGAACTACGACTTTGAAAACTGAAATAAACAAGCTGGACAAACAGATTAAGCATAGTGTGAGACAAGTTCAAGAAAAATTTGAAGAAAATGTATATAAAGATATTGAGCCTAATAGGAAACCTTTTTACAGATACATAAGATGTGGAAGGAGTAAAGACACAAATTGATAAACTGCGTGGAGATTCTAAAATGTATTCTCAGACACAACAGATTATAGATACATTTACAAAATCTTATGCAAAACACTTTGGCCCCACAAAAGTGGTGATAAGTTGTCCTAGTGACATCCAGGTGACCCTAGATACTGGAATCAAATTAGATTATATTGAAAAAGAACTGTGCAAACTGTATCCAAACAAAGCACAGAAAGGAGACAGAATTAGTAACAATGACCTGAGAACACTTCATCAAGAACTTATTTTGCCAATATATCTATTATTCACTAGGTCATATAAACATGGGCAGATTCCTCAAGATTGGAGACGTGTGATTATTAAACCTGTCTTTAAGGGAAGGGGAGTAGGACAAACCCAAAGAGATCCTTAAGTCGACTTTCATGTTGTGGAAAAATAATGGAGAAGGTAATATTTGATGAGTTATTGTCAAAACTGGATAGGTTGGGAGTTGAAACTATATATCAGCATGCATATGGTGAAAACAGATCTATTACCATAACAGTATAACAGCAGCTATGAATGAAACCTTGTGCTGTGATATAATTTATATAGATTTAACTTCAGCATTTGACAGGGGCATACACAAAACACTGATCAATAAAGTAGTACAACTAGGCATTGATGTACTCTTGATAAGATGGATAGCTGCATGGCTTACAAATAGGACATGGCAAGTATCATACAGCAACTGGACAGGTGAAATCCTTGGTTACAGTCAGAGAGTCTCACAAGGCTTACTTGTTTAGATTGTAATTTCAGACCCAACTTTTTTATCTGAGGTATTCTACAGTCTATAGGCAGACAACCTGAAATTGGGTAAACTGGTTACATGTGTTACAGATAAGGCATGTCTGCAAAATAACTTGACTAAATTGACCATTTGGGCACAGCAGAATAATATGCTGATAAATACATCAAAAACTAAGCATATGAGATTTGGGAGACATAAATTGAAAGGTGAATATTTAATACAGCACACAGTGATTGAAACTGTAAGGTATATTGGTAGATTCAGCTATGAGTTTTTCTAATCATATCAACCAATTGGTTAATGATAGTTATAGAACTATAGGTTGTATAAAAAGATTTATAAAGTCTAGGAAATCAAAAATGATGAAGTAATTGTTTGTTAGTTACGTTAGACCCAAACTTGAGTATGGAATAAACAATATGGAAACCCTATAAGAAAACAGGGATGAGTAAACTGGAAAGAGTACAGCGGAAATATACCAAAAGCATCCATGGATATGAAGTTTTAAGTTATTATGAAAGACTAAAATATCTAAACTTGTACAGTGTCTCATGTAGATATTTAAGAGGAGACCTTATTCAGGTATATAGGGCATTTAGGGACAACTACCTCTGGGAATGTTTGGGGTTATCAAAAAATACTAGAGAATCATCAGATGACCTATGTAGAAGATTCTATAGGAATGAGAAGTGTACTAATTGGTTCTCTGACAGAGTAGCCGATGCATGGAATAGACTACCAAATTACATTAAAGCAAGTACTAGTTTAGATATCTTTATGAACAACCTGAACACTTATGGGAACAAGTGTTTTGGTTTATTGGCAAGCTAGAAGGGCATTAATGCCCGTGCTTGAAATATTTGTATGTATAATCTATGTATGCATACTATAATGGTGTTGCAGCACAATGACATGCCTTATCTGTTAATATGTTGCTCACTATGATAAACCCTACCAGCAATGGAGTCCCTTGTGATAAAGACAAACTGCTATCATAACCAAACAGTTTCAACCACTCCCAGTGCCAATGGGGAGCTCACGTAGCACCAGATATGGCAATTATCCCCGATCTACAGTCATGCCTAGGTAGTGAATTACTCTCATGTGTCTTGGTGTGCATAGCACAGTGGTGCAATGAAGCTTAGATAGGTATACTACACTTTGCTAAGTAGGTATATGTAGGTACATGAGAAAGTACACTATACTGCACTAAGCCATACCTAACTGCTGTGTTGTGTCACTCTGCCAAGTTACATAGTGCTTCCCCATATCCTGGGGACAGCAGCACCTAGTACAAGCATTCAAGAAGCTGGGTATATCCTGCCATGGTCTACCTTGATACATGTTCATGACTCAGGGCAGTTTGCATTGGAATACAAGAAACAGAAAGCAAAATGCAGCTATGCATCTGCACACTGTGCCTGTGACTACCAGGGCCCATTCCCAAAGCAATGTAATATGGAACATGAATGGGAATATCAGATAGGCTAAACATTTAGGTGTTAAACCAAATCTTTTTTTTACATTGGTTTGTTCTAAATGTGTGTTTGTAGTGCATTTTTTTCTTTTATTATGTAATTGTTTCTTATTTATAGGACAGTATATTGGCATATCACATTTCTCTCTAGAAGGCTTGAACAATGAAGCTTTTTAATATTTTGTCGTTACATCCCAAATGAGTATACTTTTATACCTCTAGACAGTGCAGAAAGTGCTTTGCCTCTGGGCTGTGCAGGTAGGGCAGCATGTGTGAGGGGGAGGGTTTTTGTATGCTGTCCGTGCACCACAAAGACGTACATTAATGTGCATCTTAATTCTACAAAGTGCACAAGGTACTTTCCCAGAGATGAGGGGCGATGGTGGGGTTGGAGGGTGAGAGAGGGGATTTGTAAATGCTGCCATTGTACCACAGATGGGTATCCCACCTCTACACAGTGTACAACTGTTGTGTTCAGGGCTGAAGGCAGATTCATTAGGTTATGTCAGCAAAGGAGGCGCACACTGCATTGTGTACAATACAAAATGCATCAGCCGCTGGTGGAAATCACTTTTTCTGCACTTTTGTGCACATAACACAGTAACATGGCGCATCTTACCTGTCAGCAGTGTGGTACATGTGTGTGAGACATTATCATAGCATTACCAAGGTGTACAGATCAGCAGCACAAGCCACCCTTCTGGGGAGTGGTGTACTCATATCATAAAGGCACACAGCAAAGTTATTTTCTGTATGAATAGCATACAAGGGCCATAGCAGATTATGCATGGTGACTGTACTGACAACTGCATTGTGCAGTGACTCTAAAGAGAACAGTGTGTGGTAAAGGCCATTACTGATCGTCTGCTATGCAAGAGTTGGAACAGCAGTACAGAAATCTTCCAGACCACCCTGTGCTCATTGCTCATTCCTATGTTCTACTGCTTCTTTATATATACATCAGTTTTGTGGTCTATAATTAATGTCAGACATGTACAAGTCTTTGCTATGTTAAAGGCCCATATAGGTCCTACTGATATCAACACAGCTCAGTTCTGTATATAAATAACAACATCTTACCAGTAGGAGGTTTAATAAAAAATAAATAAATAAATAAATAAATGGACCACTTGAAGTTTCTCTTCAGTGGAAGATGTACATGGCTGCATTGATACTGCCAACCTGATTCAAAGACCTTAAAGCCACACCACAAGTGCAAATGTTTCACTACGTTCTTTGTTGCAAAACCAGTAGATCTGTTGATGCTGGCATATCCACATATTTGAAACATAACCCAAAGACTAGAATATATGAATATGCCTTTTATTAAAGCCTGCACAAGTTAACATGGGATGTACAAGGCTTTGTACAAAGTCCATTGCTTTCCAAAAACAATGTTTTTGTTCTCGGGGTAGGTAAGGAACTCAGGATTCCTAAATATACAGATGATGATAAACTTGTAAATATAGTAAAATGTCTTCTAGATGCAGGGATACTGCAGAAGGAGTTACATGAAATAACAACCATTGTAGAAAAATAGCATCTCTTTTAACATTAAGAAATGTAGCACTAAAAATTGCAGAAAACAAGGAGACTGAAATTTACTGCAGAATAGAGAGACAAGTTAAAAGTTGATTATAATGCAGGAAGCCTTTGGACATTAGTGGATTAAAAAAATAAGATCTGACCAAAGTGTGGCCCCAGTAGTAAGAAAGGAGTTGCCCATATGATACTCAAAGCCATATCTAACTGAAATGGAGCTTACTGTCTCACAGCAAACTACTGTAGATAGAGAATTGCCTTCTGTAGTTTTGAAACAAAACATATAATTCAATTAACAAAGGTCCAAAGATTCTTACTGAGGAAAGATCTAGGCTGTAATTCAGAAAATTTTGCCAAAACATGGTAAGCAAGTTTGCTTGATATGTGGACATGCGAAGGGTGTGCAATTCAGAAAAACAGCCTCTTTAATGTGCTAATGTGTATATAATGACATGGTAATGAGCAACATTATTAATATGAGTATATATATCCTAATGAGGCAAAGAAAGATGCCAGAGTGATTCAGAAATATATAAATGCCATTGAACGAGCCTCCTACCACCGAATATTTAAACTTATATACAACAGCAGCAAATTTGATCTCATCTAAATGCTTGTGTTCAGGCTGAGGGATCAGTAATGATATGGATTGCTGTCACACAGTAAATGTGTATCTGTAAGAGGGTCATACTACTGTTGCTTTGCCTGAAGGTGCATAATATTGCTCCAGAGATGCTGGGTCATCCAAACTTGATTAACATGTCATGGAGTGTGGACCAGGATGTAGTACATTTGGACACCATCCAAGAAACTATGGAAATGTGTTGGCCTCTTTTGCAGCCCAGTGGGTGTGATAAAGTACCTATCCCAGTGGATACTAGGGTTTGTTTAGTTTACATATATTAACCACAGGGACCTTTCAGTAAGTTACTGGATCACAGTGGGGTTTTTTGTCTGGTATCACATTCAAGAATACGTCATCACTTTCTCTATGCCATGCTTTTGCATGTGGAAGAGCATGTGTGGTTCCCAAGTGTCCAGAGGAGACAGCCAACACAATGTGGAATTTCTTTGATAGAGTTCATTTCCCTGAGGTACTAGAGTCCATAGATTGTACCCATATTGAAATAAAGATCCCAACCTAGTGAAGTGAAAAGGAGGTATGTGAACTGCGAGGTTATCACTCCATCAACTGCCAGATGATCTGTAATACACATATCATCTATAATGTGCATGCAGGCTACTCAGGCAGTTATCACAATTTCCACATATGGCTCACCTATGGCCTGTACCAACAGTTTGGGAGGAGTGACTTCCCACAGTGACATCTTGTTTGTGATGCTAGATATGCTCTGATACCCTGGCTCATGATATCCATAAAAAATACACAAAATCAAACAGACCATGGGTGCACCTATGGTTACAACCATGCTCAGTCACAAACATGAAGCATTAATGAGTGTGTATGTGTGTGTGTGTGCGCGCGTGTGCGTGTGCATGTGCGTGTGCGTGTGCTTGTGCTTGTGTGTGTGTGTGTGTGTGTGTGTGTGTGTATATATATATATATATATGCGCACGCATGTGTGTGTGTGTGTGTGTGTGTGTGTGTGTGTGTGTGTGTGTGTGTGTGTGTGTGTGTGTGTGTTGGGCTGCTGAAGGCACAGTTGCTGTCTGGACTCATCTGGTAGTGCCTACAGTATGACCTTGGCACATGTGCAAAAATACTGTCAATGTGTGCAGTGTTACTCAGTATCACACTTAGGAAGCAGTTGCAGCAGGGTGGCCGCATGCAGGGACAGCAGACCTCAGCACACCAGACAGTGGGGGGCTGGGTCAGATCAGCAGTCAGTGCAAAAGCCAGCTGCAGGGGATGAATATGCCAAATGTAGGTGGGCACAGTGTGCTGGTGCACTGATAAAGAGGAAGTAGCTTGCATATAGCTTCAGATAGATACGAGTAAAACAGATGCACAACAGTAAAAGTAATGCATGTAAAACCAACACAAGTGTAGAGTAGTGTGTGTGTGTGTGTGTGTGTGTGTGTGTGTGTGTGTGTGTGTGTGTGTGTGTGTGTGTGTGTGTTGCACCTTTAAGAAGCATTTCAAGGACAGCATGTGCATATAAATAGCAAGCGCGTGTTAGCTTCAGTGCCATTTTAAGAGTGCAGCCAGAGAGTGAGCATGTATGAGTGTGATATCGTTTGTTTATAAGTTTATCTAAGTTAAGGTTATTAAGCCTCAATCCTCTTGTGTTTGTACATAACAAAGCTGTTTGAACAGAACCCACAGAAGTTCGTCTGTTTTATCCTGACCAGAAGAGCGACATGTTGTCAGAAGTGAGATTCCAGAGACTGCTTTCCAAAGCCACAAGGTGCAGAGTTAACAGTGAAGGTAAACTAAGAGAACCAAATACAGAAAAGGGTCAGAAATGAACTAAAAGTAATGAAAACTTGCAGGAATGGTTTATTTATTAAAAAAAAGATAAAACAGAATATTACAGGGCACAGAACTGCATTATTAAGCAAGCAAGAGGCACAAAATGTTTATTACTTAAATGAAATGTTTAAAATTAAGGTACTTGACAAAACAATCAGAAAAGCACACAAGGTGTTTGGAATTACAAAACGAGTGTGTTTAGGCTAAAACCAGCACAAGAAAAGTATAATGGGCATGAACAAAGATTAAACAAGCAAAAGAAATATAATAAAATAACAAAAAAGGGTACATTAAGCATAAATAAAGCAAGGCGACTGCATGTTTTTGACAAAGTACTGTATTTTGGCATAAACTACTATTTTGCATTGATTGAAGCTATTCAGGCATAACTAGATTTATTTGAAGTATCTCAGAGTGTGTAAAAGTGCTTACAGTGTGTGCTTATTAGTGCACATTTATTACAAAGAGTTCATTTGTGTGCAAGGTGCAACTGTTTCTTAAAGTACAGTCAAAATACAGCCATTTTGAAAAGTTCCTTGTGCTGGGTGTGTCTATTCGCACAGTGCTGCCATTACAGAGTGTTTCTTGACTGTAAAGAGTTATTTAGCAAAGTGCAGCCATTTTGGGAAAGTTTCAGTGTGCTGTGTACTGTTCATTCGCAAAATGCAATTACTTAGAAAAGTTGTTTACTCTGAGCTTCTTCTGCCCAGTTTATTCACATAGTGCAGTTATTTTGAAATGTTTTTTACACTGATAATGGGGTGATGTCTTATAGTACAGTGATTTCAAGAGTATTCTTGTGCCTGGGAGACTTATTTTGCAAAGTTCAGTTATTCAGAGGCTTGTTCTGCTATTGGGCATAGTTACAAGTCCTGGTATAAATTTCTGGCATATGTATATCTGTGTGTGTGTTAGTGTATACTTGCAAAAGCCTTCACTGGTTTGTGTTAATAGGGAAGAGGCATTTCACAGACCAGGACCACTTGTATTTGATCAGAATATTGCAGAGAATTGGAGAATATTTGTGCAAGAGTACAAAATTTTCATACAAGTAGCTTACTCTGACAAAGATGCATGCACCAGGGCATTCATTTTGCTAAACTTAGCTGGAACAGAGGCCACTGAAAGAGAGTGTTTATTTGTGTATGCACCAGCAGTATATGAAGGAGAAGGGGAAAACTCACATTGCTGTACAGGCTGAATCAAGGGAAGACCCCAAGTGTTTGAAACGCACATTCAGGGAAATGTGTAACCCCCAGACAAATGTTACATTACATAGGCATTTGTTTTACATAAGGGATCAAAAGCAATGGGAAACTTTTGCAGCTTATATTACTGACCTGAGAAACATAGCTAAAATGTGCAGGTTTGGTTGACTTAAAAGATGAGTTAGTAAAGAACAGGCTTGTGTGTGGTATAATAGTGTTGCAGTGAGAAAGATTTTACTTTGTGACAGTGATTTAACTCTGGGTAAAGCTATTGAGATTTGTCAAATCTATGAAGTTACAGAAAGGCACACAAGTATGCCTGCAAGTGATAAGAGCATGGTTTCAGCAGGCTCCAAAGCAAATGTAGACAGCATGCAACATGTGGCTAGCAGAAGCAGGCATAAGTACATGGCAGCTGTAACCCCTGTGGGTGTGGCAGGTAAAACCCATAATTTTCTAGCAAGATCCAAGACTAGTTCAGTGAGAAGGACATGCTCAGTGTAGTGCAAGGGTGAGTCAGCAAAACCCACATCAAGCTTTATTGTTAACTGTCACAATTGTGGTGCTAATCAATCATGATTCTAAGAGAGAAACGTGCTTAGCATTTGGTCAGCAATACCACAAGTGTAAAAAATGGAACAATTTTCAAACATTTTGCAAGTCAAGTAAACCTCACACAGTCATAAAAAAGCAAGTTGATCCCATAGAGAGCTGCAACCCTACTTTTCTATGTAGATGGTGTATCAGTAATTGGTGAAAAGTTTGATGCAATAAATTTGTTGGCAAAAAATTAATTGTATTGTACTGTCCAGATCAATGGCAAATCCACAAAGCTCAAAGTAGACACTGGTTCAAAGTGTAATGTTATGTCAGCAGACACTTTTGCCAAGGTGAGAGCTGGTGAGCAACTTAATGTGGCCAGTTGTGCGAAACTTGTTGCTTATGGAGATGAAAACATTCAAACCGAAGACTCAGTAGTGCTTTCATGTTATTTGGCTAGAAACTGCTACAGCTTACTATTCTATGCAGTCTGAAGACCTGTGCAGTCATTATTAGGTCTCAGAGACAGTTTGAGAATGAATTTGCTTTCCTTTACCATAGAAGTTCATCATATAAGCACATGTCCCAGGTCCAGCTTCACTGATACTATTTTCTCAGAGTATGCAGATGTTTTTGATAACAAGTTAGGCAAACTTCCAGTTGTGTATTCTATGAAGTTAGACCCACAGGTCAGTCCTGTGGTCAGACCGGCAAGAAAAGTTTCAATAGCTATGCAGGATAAAGTCAAAGCTCAGTTGGATAAAATGGTGCAACAAGGTGTAATTTTTCCAGTTACAGAACCAACTTAATGCGTGTTGTCTATGGTAGCAGCCCACAAAAAAAGTTCAGATGAAATCAGAATATGCACTGACCCAAGAGATTTGAACAAAGCATTAAAGAGACCTCATCCTCCTATGCGTACAGTCGAGGAAGTTACAGTCCTAATACCAAATGCCACTTTTTTTTCTGTCTTGGATGCAAATATTTTATTTTGGCAAGTGATGCTTTTTCACAAATCTTCACTACTGACTACATTCAGTACCCAGTTTGGAAGATACAGATTCCTCAAGATGCAGTTTGGAATAAATTCTGCAAGTGAAGTCCTTCAGTGTGGAATGGAGCAAATGTTTTTGAGTTATCTTTGTGGCATAATAGTAGATGATTTATTGGTTGGAGCCAATGGTGAAGCAGAGCATGACAGAAACCTTAAGAAAGTTCTAGAGTGAGCATGTGAAGTGAACTTGAAGCTCAGTCTTCTGAAGTGTAAATTCAGACTACCAGAAGTTACATATGTAGGTCATTTATTTACCAGCACTGGCTTGTGACCAGACCCATCCAAGCAAATAGCCATTCCTGAGATGCCAGTACCAGATAATGTTCTATCTCTACAATGTTTTCTTGTTATAGTCAACTATCTAGGCAAGTTTATATCAGACTTCAGTGAGTTGACAGTGCCTTTGAGAGAGCTGACACGCAAAAATGTTACATGGTATTGGTTGGAACAGCACCAGAGAGCGTTTGAAGACCTTACGCAGAAAACCTACATTAAGTTAGTATGATGTCAATAAACCAGTCACTCTTTCCTCTGATGCTTCAAAGTTTGGTCTTGGTGCAGTTATTCTTCAGGAAGGCAGACCAGTAGCCTATGCATCTAGAACTCTTACCCAAACTGAAATGCAATATGCTCAAATTGAGAAAGAACTTTTGGCAATAGTATTTGCATGTTCAAAGTTTCATGATTATATTTATGGTCAAGCTATTCAGATTGAAACTGATCACCAACATCTAGTCACTATTTTAAAGAAGCCTATGCATTCAGCTTCAGTGAGATTACAAAGAATGATGCTAAAATTGCAAAAGTACAACTTCAAAATGTCTATACAAAAGGCAAACTACTTTATCTGGCTGATACCTTATCCAGATCACCCAGAAATAAAACGGAACAGCTTAATGCAGAGAATTTTGACTTTGATGTCATGGAAGTGCATCATTTTTCTACCATGATACTCAATGAGCTGAGAGATCATACAAAGACTGATCCAATTTTGCAAAAACTCAACCACTACATTTACATTGGATGGCCATCAAAGCAATCTAGTGTACCACCTGAAGAGCAAACTTATTTTCCTTACAGAGATGAGATGTTGATGGAAGATGGCATTATTTTCAAAGGTCCTAAAATTGTTGCTCCTGCTTCCTTACAACATGAATATATCCAAATTCTGCATCGTGGTCACCCAGGTTCTGAATCTACCAAAAGAAGTGAGAGAGGACTAATATTTTTGCCTTCTCTAGCAGAAGATATTGATAAAGTACTTTCTTCTTGCTCAGTATGCAATAGTACTAAACCACATTTGCAAAAAGAACCATTTCAGCTAAATCAAGTTCCTGAACTTCCTTGGTCAACAGCAGCCACTGACATATTCGAGTAGAACAATCAGCATTACTTAGTGTTGGTAGACTCTTATTTGAACTGGTTTAAGATCGATTTACTACCTAACCTAACATCCACTGCTGTTATCACCAAGTTGAAATGTGATTTCTCAGTCCATGGCAGTCCACACAAAGTTAATTCTGAGAATGGTACCCAATTTACCAGTCAGTTGTTTCGGAAATTTGCAAAAGAGTGTGACTTTGTACATGTTACTAGTTGTCCAAAATACCCACAGTCGAATGAACTAGCTGAACGTGCAGTACAGAGTGCAAAGCAATTACTATAGAAGTCAAAGCATGATAATACCAATGTCCTTTTGAACTTACTCACTCAGAAACATAACCCGAGATGATATACTTGGCTCACCTGCACCTGCTCAGAGACTTCTATCTAAGCAAACCAGAACAACATTGCCTATCAGTTCCAGTTTGTTGAGGCCTAAAGCCTTCCATGCCTTCCTTTATCCATTGGTATCCCCCAAGGCTCTATCTTGGGCCCTCTCCTTTTCTCACTCTTTACTAATAATCTACACACAGCTACTTCACATGGTTCTATAATACAGTATGCAGATGATTCAACACTTATCTGTGCTGCCACTTCTCTATCAACTATTCATTCTCAAACACAGGAATCTTTCACTTCTGTTGAAACATTGTTAGCCAATGCCCATCTAATCCTGAACCCAAACAAAACTAAATTATTACTCTTCCAACCTAACAATACATCTATCTCATGGCCAACATTTAACATAATAGCCAAAGACAATACTGGGATCTTCCCGACAACCCATACAAAGCTTCTTGGACTGGAAATAGACAATACCCTAAAATTTGACTTGCATGTCTCCCTAACTATAACAAATAGTCCATAAGAAACTTGGAAGTCTATATAGGCACAAGAGGTTCCTGACCACAATGGCCAAAATTACATTAGAACAAACCCATCTGCTCTCCACTCTACTATATGCCTCTCCAATTTGAACTAATCTAAGGAAAACTGACCTATCTAAGCAAGAAGCATGTTATAATAAAATTGCTAAGTTTGCATCTGACTGCCCATATAAAACACATCATTATACAGCTTTAAGGATACTAGACTGGCTTGAGCTTCCCAACATTATTCTTTACAACCAACTCTCTCTAACTCACAAAATTGTAACACAACCAACTAGAACCCCTGCACTACAAAATCACATCCTTCCTCACAGTTCCAGCAGACCACTTTGCTCTAACAACAAGAACTTACTCACTGTCTCCAAGGCCAACAACACTGCAGGAGAATCTTTATTTTCCAACTATATATCTTGTATATGTAACTCCCTTCCTAACTCCATTCTCTCAATTTCATCCACTGACCAGTTTAAGCCATCACTTAAAGCTTAAATCACTTAAAGCTTATCTAAAATATAAGTGGCTATGTTCCTGTACTTACCCCTCATGAGTGCCCTGATACATCACAGTATACCCAAAACATATCCAACTTCTCTATCAGTGTTTAATCTTTGTTCCTACCGACCTGTCTTAACCTTATATCTTGATACAAGTCATACCTACAAATAGTACTAGCTATGTTCAAAGCCTAGATTTTGTTGTCAAGATGTAACAAATTTCTATGTTCTTATGTATACTACATTTTGTTTACTTTGTTTACTTTATACTTTATTGATTATTGTAATGTGTGCATGAAAATTTACTGTTACTCATGGAGCTTTTCTCCCTGGGCCTCTGCTGAAAAAGGACCTGTGTCCAGTCGGACTATCCCAGTAAACAAATGTTATATAAATAAATAAATAAATAAATAAAGCTAAAAACAGAACAATCAAAGACAAACTATTCAGAAAGAGCTCTTTCCAGTAGTCCAGCTATGACAAATTGAGCAGATTTCTTCGTCCATTGAAAGGAGGAGAGACAGTGAGGATAAAAATGTCAAAAGGTTTCGACTGGATTGGGCCAGTAACAGGTGTATGTGCTGAGCCGAGATCCCACTTCATAGAATATGAGGATGTGGAGTATAGCAGATATCGCAGACATCTTCCTGTATCAGAATCGATATTGCAGCACTGTTCCTGTGATACAGACTCTAGATCTCAGAGAAATCCAGACGATGTTCCTGTTGCAGAACGTGTCTTAACTTCTGCTTCCAGTCCTGATGATCTTCCTGATGTTCCCAAAGTTGAACATTCAGCAGAGACAGTCCCAGTTGCTAGACTTAATTCTAATTTCTATGTCATGTGATTTGGCTGCATTTCCAGACCTAGTGTGAAATACACAGCAACCTGGACATAATTGTATATATGTATTAAGTTCTGTATAACTGCATGACAAATAATTATTTTGCATTAATTGCATGTCAATTTATGTCATCAGTAATGCATGGCCTAGTTCTCAAAGAAGGAGGATGTAGAATAGTGTTTGTGTGTGTGTGTGTGTTGTACCATTAAGAAGCATTTCAAGGACAGCACATGCATATAGATAGCAAGCACATACTAGCTTCAGTGCCATTTTTGAGAGTGCAGCTAGAAAGTGAGCAGGTATGACTGTGATAGCTAGTCTCTTTATAACTTTATCTAAGTTAAAGTTATTAAGCCTCAATCCTGATGTGTTTGTATATAATAAAGCTGCTTGAACAGAACCCACAGAAGTTCATCTGTTTTATCCTGACCAGATGAGTGACAACCAGGCTGTGCTTACCTATGCAGAGGCTGGCCACATTGTGCATCCGACATGGGCAACCTGAGTAACAATGAACAAAGGGCAGACTACAGGTATCATCATTTGCTTAGGTGAGGAAGGGAGCACAAGAGTGTATGCCTTTCACATGGAAATGTGTGTGCTGAGGGGGATGTAAAAGCAAAACATGCTTCTGTGTGTCCTGTCAGTTCTACAGAGGAGGGGACTTTAATGTAACGCTCTTTGAGAAGGGCTGGTTTCAGTGGAGATGTGTGATGTACTGGGGGCTGTAATGATATCAGTGTGGGTCAGCAGTAGTTGCAGCACTGTGCTTCAATTTACTGGACAGGTCCAGGGCAGGCATAGCTTAGGTTTCAGCATCCCATGCACACTCACGCCCATGACAGCTGGCTCTGCCAGCAGCTGCAGCAGATGTACCACAACCCAGTCTATGTGCTGGTGTGCTGTGTGATTTGACTGATGTCTGTTATGGGACATTCCACTATGGTCATGGCCATGACCATGGGGATAGCCTATCATGGGAGTAGACACCTCTATATCAGATGTCACTGTCAAAGTGCTAGCACTACAGGAGTGGGATCTTGGTCATCCACAGCCGTGTTGCATAAAATATAAAACAAAAGCCGACCAGCTCCATGAAAGTTTAAACGTTTTATTAGATTCAAAACAACATGAAGTAAATTCACTTAGCGCTTTCACCCATTCACAATGTTGGGCATCATCAGAGTGTGAATAACTTATCAAATACCTTCATATATACACATTTTGAAAAAAAACACCTCCTGCTTCAAAAACCAATCAAAAAAGCCAATAAATAAAATATGCAAATTCATAAAACACATAAAAGAACATTGTAAATAGTCTTAAAAATTCCTATGAAATCCTAAAAATGTGTACTTCAAAAAGTAATAAAAATACATAACTGTTTGGATATTTAAAATTATTTTAAATACAATGTAGTCAAATACAATAAGATTTGTGCTTCAAAATGCTGGAAATCGAAATATGTTCATTAATACCAGGTGGCCTGGATGCATCTAGTCTCAATTGCCATAAATACTCTTTTGCTTCCAAAAGAGTCTTGTCGTCCCCTCCTTTCTCATTGTGAGGGACCCGGTCAATAACAAAAAATAGAAACATTTTAAAATGATTACATTTCTGGCTATGTGTAAAAAGGGCACTAACCATTTTTTTTTTGTTTCTAATGTCCCTAACGTGCTCTAAAATCCTTGTCCTTAACTTCCTAATGGTTTTCCCTACATAAAATGTGGGACAACTTATGCAGGTGGCAATATATACAACCATCCTGGTGTTGCAGTTACAGACACATTTTTAGGATTTCATAAGAATTTTTAAGACTATTTACAACTTTCTTGTACGTGTTTTATGAATTTGCATATTTTATTTATTGGCTTTTTTGATTGCTTTTTGATGCAGGGGGTGTTTTTTCAAAATGTATATATATGAAGGTATTTGATAAGTTATTCACACTCTGATGATGCCCAACATTGTGACTGGGTGAAAGCGTTAAGTGAATTTACTTCATGTTGTTTTGAATCTAATAAAACGTTTTAACTTTCATGGAGCTGGTTGGCTTTTGTTTTATTAGTTTTTTCTTTTGGTTTAATCATTTTCAAATGCTGCATGATATCTCTAGTTGAAGCAGTTGTCTGGCTCTGTGGATGGCCCTTCACCCCAGCAGGTGAGCCAAAGAATAGATTGCACATTCCAGTGTGTGTCTATCCAAGCAAACACACATACATGGCATGCACTTCGATAGGTTATCACACACAGCTTGCATCACCCTATCTAGACCATGGCTGTGATGGTGCTAGCCAGTACCAACATGATAGTCCTGCGCATACAATAGTTGTGGTGACTGATTCACCAACCTGAGGGGGAGGGCAGTAGCCATGTCTCTGCTGAGCACAATTACCCACCATTCCTGTGTGGACCCCTCTGCTCATGGGTGCTAGGGGCAGATTCGGACATCTGTCTACTGGGGAACGTACACTTCCCTGACTGATAGTATCCCCACTAACCTGTCCTCCCTGTCAGGTGTGTGTAGCCTGGGTATCTGCAGGCATAGAGACTGTGTCCATGGTCTGTGCTGGGGATGCAGTGGTCACATTTCCTGTGACTAACACACCCACTCTGTACTCCCTGACCATGTCAGCTCATCCCAACTATCATTATCAGTGGCTGCAAATCCTCAAACATTGCACAGAGACAGTTCCATAGTGCTGATGCCAGATAATGAATCACCTGTAAACATACTAAAGTACAGAATATTCAGTGTAAGCATGACCCAGCACCAGAAGTATGCATGCAACTGAGTTGTACAAGTGGTATTTTATATGTATATCTTGTGCAGATGTCTATGGACATTGAACCCCCTGATGTACAGCTATACCATATATCATACAGCCTTAATAAGCCTGGAAGTGAATAAGGGGTGCAGGGGACTTGCAGATATTCTTGCAAATATACAGCTCCTCCTATCTGAGGCATCTCTAGTGGATTAGGGGTTGTCCAGCTTTGCCCCAACATCCAGCACTGAACTGTAGGGGTGTATGGAGGTGGCACTACCACTGAGAAAGGCTAAGAAATCCTCTGTCTTTACGAGAGGTACTACACTTGATGACCCCCCACACCTGTTTCCCTATTTTCCTGTACCAGGAATTACGTATTTTGTTGGGCAACAGGTATAACATTACTTGCCTTGTGACACACCATTTCAAAACCACAGTTATGGCCATCAACAGCATTAACTTCTGCCACAATATCATCCCAGGCATAGTCATGGTATGCTGACTCAACTGTATGCAGGGCAAAGAACCACTGTCCATGGAGATGGAGAGCCTGGAGTAGCACTTCTTCTCTGCATCCCAGAACTTGGATGTACATGTAGATGTCCCAGGAGATTCAGCAGTTCCCCTGTTTTTACGTCTTGCTTTGGGGTATGGAAGACAGGGGAATTATCAACATTATTCCTGCAAAGCTCTTCTAAAGCCTAACACCAATAATCACCAACTTAACCATATAGCATGCTGTTTGTGTCCATAACAGTTATATGTCTGTATCCAGATCATTATCATCAACCGTTTTTTCCCTGTTTCTACATGGGGTCATGTTCATAGGTTCACAGGCTTACAGGAGGTTACCAGGTTAATAACAAATCTAGCCACATTTATCCTGAGTTTCTCAATTGTCCATAGCTAAGTGAATGAAGTTCACAAAGGCATGCTCTTACAGTATAGCAATTAATACTGAGTGCTTCTGTCCATGAGGGACATGGACACCACCTCAGAAGTGAATTTAGGATTACCCATTTACTGATCTATGCTGCGCTTGAAGATAGTCAGGGAGGGCCTCTGCTTCACTTGAATGTTTGTTCCAGAGAAGGGGTACATCTCTCCAGTAGGATTTGTTCATGTCAGAGGCTAAGTTAAGATACCTGGAGTGAGTGACCCTTGTGCAGTTTGATTTGTGAATGTGTAACATTTTCATCATGACCGGGTCAGAGACTTTTCTGTAAGCCAGACAACGATCACTCCTGTAGGGTGTTGCATTAACTGTTGCCATATTTCAGTATTCAATTCCACTCCCCTATTTACTCAGTGGTCATGTCTGACTGTCACAGGTCTTCTTTCTCATAAAATCCATTCATTTCTTTGCTGGATGACCTTATTTCCTCTTGCCTTCTTCCTGTCTGTCCCAAATCTTCTTCACCAGATTGTCTTCTATCCGGTACATGTGCGTAAACCCCTGTAATATGTTCTCTTTGACTTTCTCTGTTATTGCAGCTACTATGACTTCTGCTCTGATGTCTTTATTGCTTTGTCTGTTCCACGGTGGGCATCCTTCCATTCATCTCAGGCACTTCATCTCCATCATATCTACCATCCTCAACTGCTTTGCATTCACTGTCCAGATTTCTGTACAACACAGTAGAACTAGTCATACCACTGTTTTGTACACCTTACTTTTCAGTAGCTTTGCCATTCTTCTGTCAGACACATTACTCTTTTCCTCACAAAATCCATTCATCTCTTTGCTGGATGACCTTATTTCCTCTCACCTTTTTCCTGTCTGTCCAGCAGCCCCTTTAATTCTAGCTTTGACCTCCTTATTCAGACCACCTTTCTCTCAACCACCCCTCCCAGATACTTGAAGCTAATAACCTGTTCCACTGCTTTCCCTTCTATTTCAGTTTAGAGGCTTCTTCTGATTTCTTCTATTTGCTGCCATGACAACTGTCTTGCCTGTATTCATTTTCATCTTATTTGCCATTAATTTTGCATTCCTTTCCCCTAACATTTGCTGACATTCTTGTTCAGAGTCTTCTTGTAATGGACTCTTTCCTCATCTACGGCTTCTTGTCTCACTGCAAACATGAGGCTGGTTGTACTGCTCCTGATCTGAACCAGAATTAGCACTAGAATGCTTGTTCTCCTGTTATCTCAGACTTCATTACTGTATTTTGGACTACAGACCCAATTACTTTGTCCAAGTGGCTCATCGCATTATTTGTTCACCTTCTAGAATGCAGATGTGGTCGCAGTTGGTACTTTTAGGTTCATAGGTTCATAGGTTGGTACTAGGCTATCAGCCCTAGGGCCTATACAAGCCTAGCCATAACAATTCCCTGGCTATTTTTTCCCACACTATTTACTTCCCTGGACCCCTGTCTAGCAGGGCGACTGACGTGATCCCGGGGTGAATTTCCTTTCTCCCATCCAATCGTCAAGGTTCCTTTTGAAGAGGACCAAAGATGCACTCTGCTTGACATGTATGGGCAATCTATTCCAGAGTCTGGGGAGTCTCTGGGTCAAGAACCTATCCCTCCAGCATGTTTTGTTTATTGTGATAACAAGGTTTAGATCCCTGGAGCGTGTGGCTCTGAGGGATTGGGATTTCTTTAAGTGTAGCATGTCCAACAGCTCTGGGTTTGACATGGCCTTGTATGTTAAGCAGAGATCGCCTCTGAGTAGACGATATGCGACAGAGTATAGCTGGAGTTTTTTAAGGTGGTCAGTGTAGGGCATCTGCTTTAGGCCTGTGATTCTTTTAGTGAGGTATTTCTGCGGCCTTTCCAGTTGTTGCAGATGTCTTGAGAGGTACATGCTAAACGGGGCATTGTATTCTATAATGGGTCTAATGAGGGATGAGTACAGTGGGACAATGACCTCCTTTTTTCTGGATGAAAAGTCCTTAGTGATGAGGTGTGCCACATAGAAGGATTTCCTGACTGTTGTGGCGATGTGGTTATCGAAGGTGAGACCACTGTCCACCTGTGTCCCTAAGTCTCTTATCACACTTTCGGTGTTTAGTCTACTGCCACCTATATGGTAATTCATGGATACATGTTTTTTCCCAAAGGGGATAACTATACATTTCTTGGCATTGAGCTTGAGCCCATGGCTCTGGCACCAAGCATCTGTTTCTGTAAGGCCCTTTTGTAGAGTATCCACATAATTTGGGGATTCAATAATGGCTCCCAGTTTGCAGTCATCTGCGAACTTTGTTATCCAGAGTCCCTTAGTGTTGGCCTGTACTTCAGAGAAGTAGATGCCAAACAAGAGCGGTCCCAGGACTGAACCCTGAGGTACTCCACTTGTCACTTGTCTGGAGCTGGATTTGGAGTCGGCTACTTTTACACAGTGTGTGTAACAACCAAACTGCTTTGTGCTTCCTGGACACATTTTTCTCACTGTTTCTATAGCAAAACTTGCACATGAAGTGCTTTGTACACTATAAGAGAGGGAAGTTGTGAGTTAATGTCCTATAGTGGATGCAGAGAGGTACATCATTGTTACAACAGTGTGCTTGTCTCCTGACACTGGCATTATAGTACAGGTAAAGTGGTTAGTCTCTGCATGAAGTCGATATATTGGTATTTTTGTCTCCCTCCCATTATGTGTCATTTTACATTTTTTTTTTATTTTCAGTTAGTTGACATTTATATCTGCATGTGTCATACCCTATTCTCCACTGTCATCCACATCCCTGATTGTGTCACCACCTCTTTTCTCAGTTTTGTCTATGTTATCTGTTTGTTTGTGTGGCCCTGCTATCTATTCTACTCTCTTAGCTTCATCTTACTTCCCTTACTACCTTCCACAAGCTATATTCTTGGAATATATATATCATGGCATCAAAATATAGATCAACACACATGCCTCATGACCCTGTAGGGCTACCACATACCTTCCTTCTCTTGCTGGAACTGTGTGCATGAGTGTGTGTCGAGCATCCCTGAGCTCGTGCAAGATGCACAAACACCACTGCTGTTCATACTTCCCTGTGGTCACTTCATACTCCTACATGCTCTTTCCCAGTGATTCCTACTGCTGCAGCCAGGATATATAATAAAGTTGCTTGCTGTGCAACTTTCCTGGCTGCATTCATTGTTATTGAGCATTGAAGCTCAGTGTGCATGTAGCTGCAATCCTGGCTGCAATGTTCACAGTTTCATAGGCAAGTACTACGCCAGCTGCCCTTGTGGACCACTGTAAGCTTAGCCATTTCCGTTTTGCTGTTGAATTAACCTATATTATTTGAGGTTAGATTGGCCTTACCCATCCCATGATTGATAATTATATATTACCCTAGTATGAACAACTGGGATCTTACTGCACATAATTTGCAGGGACTCATGCATGGGATAAGCATTTAGGAGCTGTCCATTAGTAATACAGGGGACAGCTCTGGGGTAAATTTTCCATTTCCCATCCATATATCTAAGTTGCACTTGAATATGAACAGGGATGAATTTTGTTTTCTGAGGATGGGGAGTCTGTTCCACAGCAGTGGTATCCTATCGGAGATTACGTGTCCCTCCAAACCATTCTGTTGATGTTTCTGAAGAGGTTTAGATCTCTAGACTGAGTATTTTTGATGCAGTTTGACTTGCTAATGTGCAGTAACTCCATCAGTAATGGGTTGGAGGATGTCACGAAATCGAGACACAGGTCTCCTCTTAGCATTCTGTAGGATACCAAGACAATTAGAGTAACAACAGACTAAAACCAGAAAAACAAGAAACCACGGACTTGACTGACAGAAGATTTACTAAAATAAAACAAATATAACAGAAAATCAGATATCAGATAAGCGCTTTCGTTTGGCACCTGACAAACTTTTTCAAACAGTTATCACATCACTTCCTGTAGGCTAAATAGTATTAATCAGTGATGTAAGCAATTAAAAAATTCAAACTATTAAAGAAACAGCACGTTACCCTTAAAGTAAACCAATTTTCTGTATATCAAACAAATGACAAGTTAATAGTGAATGAATATATGTGTATAAAAAGACAACGCAATATATACGCTATATATACGCATGTGTTCAAAACCTATATACAAAATATATGTGTGTGTGAAATTAGTTAGTATAAATCACATATATCAAAGCAATACATTTAATAATTTTGCTTTTGTTCTTATACTAATAAAATTAATGTATATATGCACAAAGCTTAACTAAAAGAAACAAAGAAGTGCGTACATGAAGTGTATATACCTTGTTAATAAAGCTTTTCATCAAACCTAAACAATCGCGGACACAAATTTCTTTCTATTGCAACAGTTCTTAGTATAAGTACAAAAGTATGCAATGTATACTAAATGTTACTTTTACTTCCTGCATTGCGCTTGCTGTGCTCGTCACTGAAAAGGTTAGCGTTATAGTTCGTCTTAAATGAGACGAAATAATAAAACACCAGCATGAGTAAGAAGTTGGTGTAATAATGATAGTGATGATGGTGTGTAATGTGATTATTATGACAATAAAACCTAAACAACATAACCATATAAAAAGTATATGTGAAAAATACGTATATCTTAAAATATGTATATACAAGAAATGATATCGAATAAATAAACTAATTTTTAACAGTGTAAATAGTGAATGTAAATAAATAAATATTTAATTATTATAAAATAAATTATGATGAATCATAAGATTTTGGTGTTAATATATAATATATGTGAAACTAATGTTATATAATTTGTATGAACTGGTTGTAAATAAAAAATAATAAACATAACATCAATACATAATTAATTGAAAGTAATGCAATGGATATGTAATAAATATGTCAAAATATACTAAAAATACTATATATAAAAATACACCTAATAATATATAATATATAATATATAATATCAAGTATATAATGAATTAAAATTGTTAAAATTGACTAATAAATTATATTTTATGATATTAAATATCAATATATAACATACCAATAAGTGTACATAAAATATATAATAAATTTATCTCAAAAGTGCTTTTAACTTTAAAATACTGGCTATAGATGTTACATTATTCAAGCCTGGCCAGTTATGTGCATTTAGTTTTAATTGCCATTCAAGTTCAAGCCTTTCTGGTAATAGTTGCCATGCACCACCCCTAATATCTACCTTTAGGACGTCCAGAACCACAAATTTGAAATTGTGAGATGTGTCTATGCTGATATGTTTTGCTAAAGCATTTAATTCATTTCCATCTCGTATAGCTCTTACGTGTTCACCTATACTCTCTTTAAATTTCCTTTCCATTTTACCTATATAAAATGAGGTACAATTGCAACATAAAGCACAATATACAACTTTTTCACTGTTGCAAAACGCTTTTTCCTTTAAATGAATCTTAATGCCATTTATCATTACTTCGTTTGTTTCAAATACATAAGAGCAATATTTACATCTACCACATCTAAATGTTTTACCATATTTTGTACTTGCTTTATGTTCCAAACATTTTTTTCAAATTCATACCTTTTTTTGTATACTATAGATGGAGTAAAATCAAAATGGTAGTGTAATGTTGGATTAGCCACAATAAGCTGCCAATTTTTCTTTATAATATTGTTTATAAAACCATTATCTGAATTAAAAGTGGTAATAAAGCTCTTAGTAAAATTTTTAACTTTTGCAATAGTTGATGTTTCAGTGCTGTTTTGAATGATGTTAACAGATTCTTGAATACTGATTTCACTATCGGAATTTCCTGTGATGTTTCTACCCAATGTATTAGAAGTGGCCATAACAGCCTGATTGAGTAAAGGTGCAAAATGTAAATTATCTCGTTTGGTTACTACTTCGTACATAATATGTTATTTATCAGTTTGTCTGGATATCCTCTATTTCTAAACATTTCACATACATTCAAACATTCAACTATAAAATCATCTCTTTTACTGATCATTCTGGAGGCCCTAACAAATTGGCCTTTTAAAACAGCTCTTTTTTGAGTATAGGGGTGGCAACTGTTAGAATGCAGGAAACTATTACTATAATTCTTTTTACGATATATTTTAGATGTAAACTCTCCTTTTATAATGTCTTTTTCTAATAATACATCCAAATAGGCTATAGAACTGACATTTGTTGTTGCTGTAAATTTTAAAAAAGTAGTTGTTGAATTAATATATGTTAAAAACTCTTCTAATTTCTCACAATTTCCACACCATAAAATAAAGATATCATCTAAAAAGCACAAATAAGTTTTGCAATAGTTAAAAAATAATGAGTTAAAGATGTATTTTTTCTCCCATATGTGCATTACTGGTTCCCATTCAGAAGCCTGAAACATCATAAGCCTGAAAATCAAAATCCTGAAACCAAAAGCCTGAAAATTCAGAATCCTGAAAACTCAAAATCCTGAAAGACCAAAATCCTGAAAGACCAAAATCCTGAAACTCAAAATCCTGAAAACACAAAATAGACATACCGATGTCATTGTGGCTTTGCTATTGTTAGCCCTGTGGTGTTAGGTCATGCGTTGGGGTCAGGTAAGTGTGCGGTTGGTTTTATTTTAGGGTTAGGGGCGGTTTAAGTGAGTTAGGGTTAGGGCACAGGTTAGGCATGTATGCAATAGTGACAAATATTGGGGTTAGGGGCGGTTTAAGTGAGTTAGGGTTAGGGCGCGGGTCAGGTGAGTGTGCGATAGTGACGGACCTTAAGGTTAGTGTTAGGGTCAGGGTCAGTTGGTAGATATTAGTGTCTTTATAGTGACATATTAGCATTATTTGTGTTTTCAGGATTTTGAGTTTCAGGATTTTGGTCTTTCAGGATTTTGGGCTTTCAGGATTTTGAGTTTTCAGGATTCTGAATTTTCAGGCTTTTGGTTTCAGGATTTTGATTTTCAGGCTTATGATGTTTCAGGCTTCTGAATGGGAACCGTATTACTATATTCGCATAAAGTCCTCCACATGGGGACCCCATGGCTACTCCTTCGTTTTGTAAATATATATTGTTGTTAAAAGATATAAAATTATTTCTTAAGACAGTATCCAAAAGTTGATCAAATAAATTAATTCTGTTTTGAATTAAACCCTTTTCGTATAAAAATAAATTAAACCAATCCATCCCTGTGTCGTGTGGAATAACGGAATACAAATCTTTAACATCAACTGTAACAAAAATGTCATTTTCATTATATTCAATAGAACCGATAGTTGACAGAAAATCCCATGAATCTTTCAATAAATATTTTTCAGCGTGTATGTAAGTTTTTAAGTTACTGTCAATGAATTTTGCTATTGGATTAGTAATGGAACCCTGTGCATCCACAATTGGTCTAAAAGGAATTTTGTTTAAGTCTTTGTGAATTTTTGGGACTCCAAACATAGTTGGAGTCCTGGGATAACAAACATTCATATAATTAAACTCATCAATGTTAATATTTCCATCAATGAATAAATCATAAATAATACCTCTAATACGTCTATAAGCTCCGTTTAGTTCATTTATTGAACTCAATGTGTATGTATTACTGTTTAAAATATTCTCTAGTGCATTATTATAATCATAAGTATTAAATATTGTCATCCCATCTCCCTTATCTGGCTTAATCAATCTAATATTTTTTGTATCCATTAAAGTGTTTAAGGTATTATGTTCAAATTTAGTTAAATTATAACTTTTATTCTTTGTACCTAGTGCTTCAAGAGTACAAAAATCAAGTTCACATATTTTTTCAAATGTTTCCAATGTAGGATGCAAGGGAGGATTATAAGAACTAGAAACATAAAGTGGTCTCATTACTTGCTCAGTATTATGGAACAATAAACTTAAGTTTAATTTCCTAACGAATATTTTCAAATCAATAATAGAATGTACAATATTCATGTTTTTGCTTGGAATAAAGGTTTGACCTTGTGAAAGCAAATCACAAATATTGTGGTCAAAAGTAAAATCTGAATAACTGTATACAGTAAAATCTCTAGTAGTGTTAGTGTACATAATGGGCCTCCTAGTTAATGACATTTCGCTCACTAGTGTCCTCTCCATTGGCCCCTGTTGTAGTTGTTTCTCCATCTGGAAAAAGTTCCATGAGTGTAAGTTTGATTCTGTGACCCCCAGTTCTTTTTCTGGTTTTGGTGTTGAAAAGTTTGTTGACGTTGTATTAGTCTTTCAGATCTCTGCAGTGGTGGAAACATTTCTGTTTCTAAAAAAGTACTATCCTTGAATTCACACTCATCTCCAATAGTGTTCAGGTTGGTGTTATTATCATTTCCACTGTCATGAGATGTCAATTTTGTCCCCCATTGTTGAGAAATAGGAGGTGAGGGGTAAGCCATGCCTTGCCCATAAGAATTGAGGTCACGGTCTAATTTTTTGAGCTTTCTATCTTTTACTATTTTCATTTTTCCATCAATAGATTTGAAAATTTGTTGGTAATCAAAATCATTACTAGTGAAAGCTGAATCGTTTTTCACTGCTGTATTCATTTCGTTAGCTTTTTTGTCAATAATTCAATAGTCTTTTTATTGTCCCCTATTACCAAGTTCATGTAATCGATACCAAATTTATCAAATAATTTAATTAAATCTATATGTAATGATGAATTCTCTATCAGTCCTGAAGGGAATCTCCACACTCGTAGTCCCTTAGGAACAATGTTTTTCTTTATACATTCTTGGAAATAATTATTATCCATTTGTAATTTTTTAATTTTACAGAGAACATAATCTAATTCAGTTAGTTTGTCATTAAATGACTTTGGCGTACCTGTGGTGGTGTTCATGGTCGGTGAAAAACCATAATTATTATTTAACCAAGAAGAAATTTAATTGATCCTAGTTGTATTTAAATCAGCTGAAATAGATGGCTGTTCACTTTCTCGTGCATCAATACAAGTCATAGATGAAGAGCGTCTCCTGTTTGGTTCACTTGAATCAGTCCCGTTAATGTCCACAAATGGATTGGGATGAAGAGATAGGTTTGAACCCTGCGATAAACTGCGTTGTTCTAAACGATCCATTCTCTCCATTAAGTTTTCAATTAACTGTGTTAAACTACACAAAATACTTTCTAGTGCTGTTTCGGGCTCCATCTCAGCCATGTCCATACCAGTAAGACCAAGACAATTAGAGTAACGACAGACTAAAACCAGAAAAACAAGAAACCACGGACTTGACCGACAGAAGATTTATTAAAATAAAACAAATATAACAAAAAATCAGATATCAGATAAGTGCTTTCGTTTGGTGCCTGCCAAACTTTTTCAAACAGTTATCACATCACTTCCTGTAGGCTAAATAGTATTAATCAGTGATGTAAGCAATTAAAAAATTCAAACTATTAAAGAAACAGCACATGTTACCCTTAAAGTAAACCAATTTTCTGTATATCAAACAACTGACAAGTTAATAGCGAATTAATGCATGTGTATAAAAAGACAGCGCAATATATACGCTATATATATATATATATATATATATATATATATATATATATATATATATATATGTATATACGCATGTGTTCAAAACCTATATACAAAATATATGTGTGTATGAAATTAGTTAGTATAAATCACATATATCAAAGCAATACATTTAATAATTTTGCTTTTGTTCTTATACTAATAAAATTAATGTATATATGCACAAAGGTTAACTAAAAGAAACAAAGAAGTGCATACATGGTGTGTATATACCTTGTTAATAAACCTTTTTGTCAAACCTAAACAATCGCTGACTTACCTTAAACACTTTAATGGATACAAAAAATATTAGATTGATTAAGCCAGATAAGGGAGGTGGGATGACAATATTTAATACTTATGATTATAATAATGCACTAGAAAATATTTTAAACAGTAATACATACACATTGAGTTCAATAAATGAACTAAACGGAGCTTATAGATTTTTAGAGGTATTATTTATGATTTATTCATTGATGGAAATATTAACATTGATGAGTTTAATTATATGAATGTTTGTTATCCCAGGACTCCAACTATGTTTGGAGTCCCAAAAATTCACAAAGACTTAAACAAACCTCCTTTTAGACCAATTGTGGATGCACAGGGTTCCATTACTAATCTAATAGCAATATTCATTGACAGTAACTTAAAAACTTACATACACGCTGAAAAATATTTATTGAAAGATTCATGGGATTTTCTGTCAACTATCGGTTCTATTGAATATAATGAAAATGACATTTTTGTTACAGTTGATGTTAAAGATTTGTATTCTGTTATTCCACACAACACAGGGATGGATTGGTTTAATTTATTTTTATACGAAAAGGGTTTAATTCAAACCAGAATTAATTTATTTGATCAACTTTTGGATATTGTCTTAAAAAATAATTTTATATCTTTTAACAACAATATATATTTACAAAACAAAGGCGTAGCCATGGGGTCCCCATGTGGAGGACTTTATGCGAATATAGTAATGCACATATGGGAGAAAAAATACATCTTTAACTCATTATTTTTTAACTATTGCAAAACTTATTTGTGGTGTGGAAATTGTGAGAAATTAGAAGAGTTTTTAACATATATTAATTCAACAACTACTTTTTTAAAATTTACAGCAACAACAAATGTCAGTTCTATAGCCTATTTGGATGTATTATTAGAAAAAGACATTATAAAAGGAGAGTTTACATCTAAAATATATTGCAAAAAGACTTATAGTAATAGTTTCCTGCATTTTAACAGTTGCCACCCCTATACTCAAAAAAGAGCTGTTTTAAAAGGCCAATTTGTTAGGGTCTCCAGAATGATCAGTAAAAGAGATGATTTTATAGTTGAATGTTTGAATTTATGTGAAATGTTTAGAAGTAGAGGATATCCAGACAAACTGATAAATAACATTATGTACGAAGTAGTAACCAAACGAGATAATTTACATTTTGCACCTTTACTCAATCAGGCTGTTATGGCCACTTCTAATACATTGGGTACAAACATCACAGGAAATTCCGATAGTGAAATCAGTATCTAAGAATCTGTTAACATCATTCAAAACAGCACTGAAACATCAACTATTGTAAATATTTCTAAGAGCTTTATTACCACTTTTAATTCAGATAGTGGTTTTATAAACAATATTATAAAGAAAAATTGGCAGCTTATTGTGGCTGATCCAACATTACACTACCATTTTGATTTTACTCCATCTATAGTATATAAAAAAAGGTATGAATTTGAAAAAAATGTTTGGAACATAAAGCAAGTACAAAATATGGTAAAACATTTAGATGTGGTAGATGTAAATATTGCTCTTATGTATTTGAAACAAACGAAGTAATGATAAACGGCATTAAGATTCGTTTAAAGTTAAAAGCGTTTTGCAACAGTGAAAAAGTTGTATATTGTGCTTTTGTTGCAATTGTACCTCATTTTATATAGGTAAAACGGAAAGGAAATTTAAAGAGCGTATAGGTGAACACGTAAGAGCTATAAGAGATGGAAATGAATTAAATGCTTTAGCAAAACATATCAACATAGACACATCTCACAATTTCAAATTTGTGGTTCTGGACGTCCTAAAGGTAGATATTAGGGGTGGTGCATGGCAACTATTACTAGAAAGGCTTGAACTTGAATGGCAATTAAAACTAAATGCACATAACTGGCCAGGCTTGAATAATGCAACATCTATAGCCAGTATTTTAATGTTAAAAGCACTTTTGTGATAAATTTATTATATATTTTATGTACACTTATTGGTATGTTATATATTGATATTTAATATCATAAAATATAATTTATTAGTCAATTTTAACATTTTTAATTCATTATATACTTGATATTATATATTATATATTATATATTATATATTATATATTATATATTATTAGGTGTATTTTTATATATAGTATTTTTAGTATATTTTGACATATTTATTACATATCCATTGCATTACGTTCAATTAATTATGTATTGATGTTATGTTTATTATTTTTTATTTACAACCAATTCATACAAATTATATAAACATTAGTTTCACATATATTATATATTAACACCAAAATCTTATGATTCATCATAATTTATTTTATAATAATTAAATATTTATTTATTTACATTCACTATTTACACTGTTAAAAATTAGTTTATTTATTCAATATCATTTCTTGTATATACATATTTTAAGATATACGTATTTTTCACATATATTTTTTATATGGTTATGTTGTTTAGGTTTTATTGTCATAATCACATTACACACCATCATCACTATCATTATTACACCAACTTCTTATTCATGCTGGTGTTTTATTATTTCATCTCATTTAAGACGAACTATAACACTAACCTTTTCAGTGACGAGCACAGCAAGTGCAATGCAGGAAGTAAAAGTAACATTTAGTATACATTGTATACTTTTGTATTTATACTAAGAACTGTTGCAATAGAAAGAAATTTGAGTCAGTGATTGTTTAGGTTTGACAAAAAGGTTTATTAACAAGGTATATACACTCCATGCACATACTTCTTTGTTTCTTTTAGTTAAGCTTTGTGCATATATACATTAATTTTATTTGTATAAGAACAAAAGCAAAATTATTAAATGTATTGCTTTGATATATGTGATTTATACTAACTAATTTCATACACACATATATTTTGTATATAGGTTTTGAACACATGCGTATATATAGCGTATATATTGCGTTGTCTTTTTATACACATACATTCATTCACTATTAACTTGTCATTTGTTTGATATACAGAAAATTGGTTTACTTTAAGGGTAACATGTGCTGTTTCTTTAATAGTTTGAATTTTTTAATTGCTTACATCACTGATTAATACTATTTAGCCTACAGGAAGTGATGTGATAACTGTTTGAAAAAGTTTGGCAGGCGCCAAACAAAAGCGCTTATCTGATATCTGATTTTCTGTTATATTTGTTTTATTTTAATAAATCTTCTGTAGGATACCAAGTATAGTGATGCTTTGGGTTGGTCCATGTAGTACATGTTGTTTAGGTCTTGTATCCTTTTAGTAAGGTATCTCTGTGGGTGTTCCAGTTGTTGAAAGTGTCTGGACAGATACATGCCAAAGGGGTCATTAAACTCAATGACTGGCCTAAGAAGAGATGAGTAAAGGGGGACAATGGCATCTCTAGATCTAGACACAATCACTTTGTTTATAATCTGCACACTACAGGCCTTTCTTGCAGCAGCGAACACATGTTGATCGAAAGTTAGGTCACTGTCCACATAAGTTCCCAAATCCTAAACAACTGTGTCAACTCTAGGGGTGTATTGCCATTGTGATAGTTTCCAGTGGAATACAATTTCCCAAATGATATGATAATGGTTTTCTTGCAGGGCTAAAGAAAAAAAGAAATTGCCTACATCTGTTGAAAGCTATTCAATTTCTGCACTGCTCACAGTGCTTCAAGACAAGTTCAGGGAGCTCTCTTCTACACATATTTCTCTGTAACTGTGATGTAACACAAAGTTTTTGTGGACAGCTGTGTTTCATGCATAACTTTTCTGTGATTAGCAGTTGTACTGCTTTTCATATTGTCTTGCTTATTTGTATGTATTTATTATGCCAATTGCATCCTTGGCATGCAATTTTATTGTTTCTGCAGCAGCAACAGTGCTCAATTCATTTTTGAACTGTTAGCTGGCCTTCTCCCATATTTTCCTGTGCAGTATCCCTGCCCATTGTGAAATACGTTCCTGAATCATGGCATCATTGCTTTAAAAGGGCGGCACAGTGGTGCAGTGGTTAACATTGTCACCTCACAGTAAGAGGTTCTCCGGTTCGATTCTTGGCTGGGGTGCCTTCTGTGTGGAGTTTGCATGTTCTCCCTGTGTTCGCATGGGTTTTCTCCAGGTACTCCGGTTTCCTCCCACATTCCAAAGACATGCATCTGGAGCATTTCTCCCTGGGCCTCTGCTGAAAACAGGCTCTGTGGAACCTAGTCGGACTTTCCCGGTCAACAAATGATAAATAAATAAATAAATAAAAAAATAAAAAGTAGATTATGTGCTTTTTTAACTATCCCTGAGATTTAAAAAGGTTTACTGTGATGAAGAAGCCTCAGCTCAGAAGTTTTATGCATCATGATAAGTTTTTTCAATTTTCAGACAGGTATTCCACTGCGGCTTTCCCCTCAGAGGGGCCTTAGCAAGGAGATCAGTCTTGCTGTTGAAGCAAAATACTAATGCAGAAATATCCATAAAATGAACAGAGTAATACTAGTAAAACAAGCAGGTCTGTGCCAGAAGAAAAATCAGCTTTATTTTCAGAAACCAAAACTGACTAAGCGCTTTCGCCCACCATTGGGCTCCTTCAGAGTCAGTGAACAATACAACAATAATTACTTAAATACTTGATTAAAACAATGAATCACATGAGTACCTTGAATACAATTAAAAATTAACCCTCCAACATCCAAATTCAACTTTAACCCTTGTGCTTGCTGAAACAGCATAAATAAGTAAACAAACTTAATAATGTCAAACATACTGCTAAGTATAATGCTGTTACGTGCTGTAGTTTTGAAATAAAATAGTAAAAATGGGTGATCATGAAATATATTATGCAAATATAGTGTATACTAAATGTACTGAGATTTAAGTTTTAATCCACAGACTGTAGAAATACTTTCATTAATGCCTGGTGCATTAGATGCATCCAGGCGTAGCTGCCACAGGCATTCATGGACTTCTAGTAGGGTTTTGAAATCTCCCCCAAAGTCCTTTGTGTTTAGCTTATCAATAACAGAAAATAAAATGTTTTTGTAGTTAATACAAACATTGATATGATTAAATAGGGCATTAGTTTTCTTATTTCTAATGTCCCTGATATGTTCCAAAATATGAAGTTAAGCTTTCTTGTGGTCATCCCCACATACAACGCAGTACATGATAGGCATGTAACCACATAGACAGCCATCCTTGTGTTACGGTTACAATGTCCTGGACATCTTAGTGTTCTTTTGAAACTGCAAATTTGTACATATGGTCTGTCATTAATGCATTTACACACACTACATGCACCGCATTTACTCATATGTGAAGGTCTGTTATCATAGTTTGTGAGATTTTTCTCAAATAATTCTTTTAAATTAGAACCTCTACTATTAATAACCTTAGGAGCTATACCTATTATGTCTTTAATATCTTGAGTAAAAACACTATCCCATACAGTATTAATAATGTTTCTAACTTTTGTCCCTGTTGGGTTAAATTCCAACACCATACCGGCAGAATAATTTTGACTAGGGCACAATCACCAAGTGAATTACAACAATTAGACTCTTTTATATTGTTCAGTGATGAAACGTATAATGTGTCTTTAGTTGAGTTGCTTTCTAACAATAGGGATGACTTCATTCTTGATGAATTTAATGAGATTGATTGTACTAGCACTACAATTAATTTTAAGTTACAGGGTGATCATGAATTTAAAATTTTAAAATTTATAACTATTCAGATTTTGTGATTACTGAACATGATGTTAGTCTGTTCAAAAGAGGTTTTTCTTTTGTCCCCACTTTTAGATATGAGATAGGGAGACTCTTAGTAAACCTCAGACTGTATACGAGGCTTCTTAATCTAAGGCTGTTTTTTGGCAACAAAATTTCCCCAGACTTGGACAACAAGTATTTTAGTCTAAAAAGGAGCAGTGTTTTTGTTCCACCATATAATCCCGCAGTTATGATTTTTGAGTGATTGTGTGGGGTACAGATACGTAGATATCTGGAAAGAGAAACACTATCCAACAGCAACCTAACCACAGTAGAACGGTTTTGTCTAAAAGAATTGTCCAGTAGCAACCAATACAGGGTTATGAAACCTGATAAAGGTGGAGGGGTTGTTATTATGACAAATATTGATTACGAATGTAGAATGCGGTTATTACTCGATGCAGAAACCTATGAAATGGTTTCTAAATTTGATGTACAACGAGCTTACACAAAAATTGATTGGCAACTCTATGAATACCTATGTGAGGGGATTATTTCGCATGATGAATTTAAATACCTTTTGGTGGAACATCCCATCATTCCAATAATATTTGGTATTCCTAAAATCCATAAGAATGAAAACTGTCCACCATTTAAGCCTACTGTTGCAGCGAGGGGTTCAAAGACCGAACCCCTAGCAGCCTATATTGACAGTACATGTAAGAATGCACTTGATAAACTACCATACATTTTAAAAGGTTTGTGGTATTGTCTGGATTGTATTAGGAATACCAATATTGATGTTAGTGATGAATTTTGGTTCATGACGGTTGATGTCATTAATCTGTTTTCAATGATCCCCCACCAGATCGGGTTGGAAATGTTTAGCAATAGCCTGTTGAAATATAGTAATTTACATCAAATAAAGAGAAGCCTTTTGTCAGAATTACTAGACATGGTATTACACAATAATTTCATATTCTTTGATGGCGAATATTATAAACAGACCAATGGGGTTATGATGGGAGCCAGATGTGCACCAATTTATGCCAACTTGGTTTTGGCAGACTGGGAGTAGAATTTTGTATTTAAACCAGAATACAAGTCCAAAATTATATTTATGATATTTGGACGATATTCTGATTTTCTGGAAGTGCTCCAAGAATGAGGTGGAGGCATTTATCAGTTATTTGAATCAAACAAACTGAGTTTTAGAAATTTACAAATCACATTGATAAACACCAAATCAAGCTCCTAGATATTCAGTTATATATATAGAGGACGAACGAATACACTCTAAGATTTTTAGTAAAAAACATATAGTAACTCCTTTCTGCATTACAACAGTTGCCACCCTGACCACCAAAAGAAAAATGTAGTTAAGGCGCAAATGATACAGATATCCAGGTTGATAAGCCAAGACATCTGTTTCAAAGCAGAAATGACAAAATTGGTAGATATGTTTAGGAATAGAGGATACCCTATGGAACTACTTCTCAAACATAGTATAGAGATTGAGGGGAGAAGATCTAATGATTTTATGCCCATCCTTATGGACAACAATAGAAAACTGGACAAAGGTAACATCTCTGCTAACGACAATCCTAATCAAAATTATTCTACTGGTATGGTGTTGGAATTTAACCCAACAGGGGCAAAAGTTAGCAACATTATTAATACTTTACGGGATAGTGTTTTTACTCAAGATGTTAAAGACATAATAGGTATAGCTCCTAAGTTTATTAATAGTAGAGGTTCTAATTTAAAAGAATTATTTGAGAAAAATCCCACGAACTATGATAAAAGACCCTCACATATGAGTAAATGCGGTGCATGTAGTGTGTGTAAATACATTAATGACGGACCATATGTACACATTTGCAGTTACAAAAGAACACTAAGATGTCCAGGACATTGTAACCGTAACACAAGGATGGCTGTCTATGTGGTTACATGCATATCATGTACTGCTTTCTATGTGAGGATGACGACAAGAAAGCTTAGTCTTCATATTTTGGAACATATCATGGAAATTAGGAATAAGAAAACAACTAACGCCCTATTTAATCATATCAATGTTTGTATTAACTACCAAAAATTTTTATTTTTTGTTATTGACAAGCTAAACACAAAGGACTTTGGGAGGAGATTCCAAAACCCTACTAGAAGTCTGGGAATGCCTGTGGCAGCTACGCCTGGATGCATCTAATGCACCAGGCATTAATGAAAGTATTTCTACAGCCTGTGTATTAAAACTTAAATCTCAGTACATTTAGTATACACTATATTTGCATAATATATTTCATGATCACTCATTTTTACTATTTTATTACAAAACTACACCATGTAACAGCATTATACTTATCAGTATGTTTGACATTATTAAGTTTGTTTACTTATTTATGCTGTTTCAGCAAGCACAAGGGTTTAAGTTGAATTTGGATGTTGGAGGGTTATTTTTTAATTGTATTCAAGGTACTCATGTGATTCATTGTTTTAATCAAGTATTTAAGTAATTATTGTTGTATTATTCACTGACTCTGAAGAAGCCCAATGGTGGGTGAAAGTGCTTAGTCAGTTTTGGTTTCTGAAAATAAAGCTGATGTTTCTTCTGGCACGAACCTGCTTGTTTTACTAATGCAGAAATGCATGGGAGTGGCTAAAGCTAACTGGACAAATGCTGCATAGAAATGTTGAGTAAAATTTCTAGGAGGAAGAAGTGAATACCATCTTTTGACACTAGTCTCCCATTCACTCCTATGACTGTACATACTGTACAAGTAAGTCCAGTGAAGTCATGGGAATGACCATGGGAAATGCTGTGTGTCACTGTGTGTATGTGTGTACTTGTGTGAGTATGCCTGTATGGTCATGAATGAGGATGAAGGAATGTGTACATATGTTTGTGTCTCCCTTCCTGGGTGGTTGCACTGGGGGAGTCAACACACTCTGAATGGCTTGGCTGAGTACTTTTGTAGAAGCAAACATTTTGGGAGAAGAGAAAATGTCTAACTACCATTTTCCACTGTTCCAGACTGCCACATTCACATGCAGCTTCACTTGTGAGGGGGACATTCAAGAGGAAAACCTCACAGTTAGAATAGTCTAAGAATCGGATAGGCTTAGCATAAGTCTTCTGCATCCCACCAAACTTTTCTGAATGCCAGAGATAGTTATCTAAATATTTGGTATTTACATTATTTTTGTCAATATCACAACTGTTTAAATAATTTTGTGTATGCACGCACACACACACACACACACACACACACACACACACACACATATATATGTGTAGACAAATAAAGATATATATATATATATATATATATATATATATATATATATATATATATATATATATATATATAGGTTCATAGGTTCATACTAGGCTATCTGCCCTAGGGCATTTATAAGCCTAGCCAGAGTGTGTTTGGCTTTCGCCACCCATTTTAAATTAATTTTGCTATGCCTTTTTTTGAGGTGAGTATACTGTGCCTCTGTCTAACAGTGACACAGAAGTGATAGCCGGGGTAAACCTACGATCTCCCATCCACTCATCAAGATTCCTCTTGAAGAGAGTCAATGTGGGACTCTGCCTAACCTGGACTGGGATTTTATTCCGGAGTGAAGGGAGCCTCTGGGTTATGAATCTGTCCCTCCAGCATGTCCTATTTATTTCAGTGCTGAGGTTCAAGTCTCTCGAGCACGTAGCTCGATGGGATTTGGATTTTCTGAGGTGCAGCATGTCCATTAATTCCGGGTTGGACATGGCTTTATACGTCAGGCACAGATCGCCTCTGAGCAGGCGGTATGTCACTGAGTACAGCTGGAGTTTCTTTAACTGGGCAGCATATGGCATCTGTTTGAGCCCTTTGATCCTCTTGGTGAGGTACTTTTGGGGTCTTTCCAGTTGCTGCAGGTGTCTGGTAAGGTACATCCCAAAAGGGGCATTGTACTCAATTATGGGCCTGATGAGGGATGGGTAAAGAGGCACGATGACCTCCCCTGATCTAGATGTGAATCCCTTCATGATTAGGTGGGCTATATAAAATGTTTTTCTAACCACTTTGGCCACGTGGTTGTCAAATGAGAGATTGCTATCAACTTGGGTCCCCAGGTCCCTAATGACTTCTTCTGTACTTAATGGATTACCACCTATGTGGTAATTTGTGGGCACTTTGATTTGCCAAAGGGGATGACTATACACTTTTTGGCGTTTAGCTTGAGGCCATGGCTCTGGCACCAGTTGTCTGTTTCTATGAGGCCCTTTTGGAGGATGCTTGTGTCAGCTGGAGAGTTGATTATGGCCCAGTTTGCAGTCATCTGCGAACTTGGTCAGCCACAGTCCTTCCGTGTTGGCCTGTACCGCCGAGAAATATATACCGAACAAGAGAGGTCCCAGGACTGAGCCTTGTGGGACGCCACTTGTAACTGGTTTGGAGTCTGACATGGCTCCAGCAATTCTAACCATGTGGGTTCTGTCCTTGAGCCAGTTTGCAACCCATCTAGTGACATAGGGGTTTATATTTAAGCTGGTGAGCTTATCTATAATGCCCGAGTGGGGTATTGTATCGAAGGCTTTTGCGAGGTCCAGGTAGGCTGTGTGGACCACCTTCCCCTCGTCGATGGCCTTGGTGACTGTTTCAAAGAAATCGACCAGGTTTAAGAGGCAGGATCTGCCCTTAACAAAGCCAAACTGGGTAGGATCCAGTGTCTGTAGGTCCCCAATATCTTTATTTATGAGGTCCATGATGATCCTTTCCATAGCTTTGCAGACCAAGCTAGTCAGGCTTATGGGGTGATAGTTTCCAGGATCCGTTGAGGCACCACCTTTGTGGAGAGGGACCACTGTTGCTGTACGCCACTCTTTGGGTACATATCCTGTAGTAAGGCTAAGATTGAACAGCAGTTTTATGTTTGGGTTTAGCTCTTCTTGGAGTTCATATAGGACGCAGCCCGAGACACCATCTGGTCCCATTGATGCTGTGTTTTTTGCTTTGGAGAGGGCGGCTCTTACCTGAGCATCTGAGATGTCAGGGGGGCAGCACTCTGTTGGGATAGATATTTGCCCTTTTGGTGGGGAGAGGGGGGAGAAGTTTGCACTGAACTTGTCAGCTAGGATGTTGGCAATGTCTGTGGGCTCGGTGTATTTTTTGTCATTTTGGACTAATTCTGAGCATATCTGGGAATTCCCACCCAGGTTCCTAACATAACTAAAGAAAGCCTTGTGATTATCCTTAGTGTCCTGTGCAATTTTTCTCTCGAAGCTGGCCTTAGACGATTTTATGAGTGCCCGTAGTTTTTTCTAATACTGATCAGAGATGCCTTCCCTTTTGGGATTTTGCTCTATCATGTAGTAGCTTCCTCCTTCTATTGTATAGTTTGTTTATGGCTGGGGTCCACCAGACAGGACGTCTGCCTTTGGAGGATTGGGTCTTGGTTTTATTTGGGATTGCATGATCCATGCATTCCTGAAGGTGTTCATAGAATGCATTTATAAAGGATTCTGCGGTCTGGGCCTTATTTTCCACAGGCCCGGGGGCTTTGAAGGATTTCGCCTCGGTTTTGAGGCGTGTGAAATTTGCTTTAGAGAAGTTTTTCACTGTTGTTTTCTGGGCAGGGGGTGGGGTCGGGATGTGAATATCCAGTGAGATTAGTTTATGGTGTGATCTTACCAGTGAGGGATACACTTCTGGTCTGGAGCATAGTGTCCCCATGTTGGTGATGATCAGGTCCAGTATGTTTTCCCCTCTTGTGGGAGTGGTAACAAGTTGTTCCATAGCATTTGAGTTTATAAATTCTAGGAACCTTTGGGCTAGGGTGTTGGAGCTAGAGTAATGTAGTTGAAGTCGCCCAATATAATGGTGTTTGGAGAGACCTTCATATTTTCCAGTATTCTCAGGAAGGCCAAGTGGGGTTCCTGTGTTTGGGAGGGTGGTCTGTAGCAGGCTATAAACTGGAAGGCAGTTTTACCCACAGTTAGTTGCACATGGATAGTCTCTGATGCTTCGTGCTGTGCCACCAACCTGGAGGTGTGGGTATCTTTGACGAATATTGATATTCCCCCTCCTTTTGTGGTTCGGTCCAAGTTTTGGGGCCGAAAAGCATGGTATGAGGTATAACCTGGTAGTGCTGGGGTGCTCTTGGGAGCCTTGAACCAGGTTTCTGTTACTGCACAGATATCGATGTTCTCCATGCTAAGGAGAGTTTCGAGTGCATGCATCTTTGAGGTTTAGACTTCTGGCGTTGAGTAGCATTACTCTTAATTTCTTATCCCTTGTGATACCTATGGAGGTGGGTTTGTCTTTTGAGCCTTGCCTAAAAAAGGCACTATGGGGGTAGCAAGAGCCTTTGCCAATATCCGAAAGCCCAGGGGTGACAGGTGCAAGCCGTCCCTTGCGAAGCATCGTGGCTTGTCGAGCATGTCATCCCAGGCTGACAGGCATTGGATCCCCTTTGAATGACACCAACACTTAAGCCAATTGTTGAAATTGATCATCTTGTCTCCATATTGTGGCATCATTCTAGGTGAGGGTAAGATGCTACTCAAGGTCAGGGTCATACCGGCCTGGGCTACATGCTCAGAGAGTTCCTCTATGTCTCTTTTCATGTAGTCCAGGGAGGTACGTCTCAGGTCATTCACACCAGCATGGACAATGACTGAGTCATATTTGTACTTGCCTTGGAGTGACCTGAGTGCTTGTGTTATGTGGCGGATCCTAGCGCCTGACAGGCAGCTCACTGTGACCTTCTCCTTGTTCAGCCTGGTGAGCGGGACGTCAGTGTGCCTGACGATAGAGTCACCTATTACAAGTGTATCAGGTGTGTTGTTTAGCCTTAAGGACTGTGACTGTTCGGCACACTGGCTTTGTGAGCTTTGTGTTGCACGTGTTTTGTTTTGGGGTAGCGGTTGCTTGGGTGTCTGCTTTGGAGGTCTCTGCTGCTTAGGCAGATTTTTATTTAGAGCCTCCGAGTATGTTTTTGTGTGTTTATGTGTTTGGTTTGTTGTCGTGGTAGGTCTATGTGAGACTGGAATTGTAGTGGGTGTGGTTTCCTTCTCCTCCTGACTGGTTACGCCAGTACTGAGTTGAGAGAGCTTAGCCTCCAGTTTGGCTATATGGTTGCATCTCTCACATGTGTTGGAATTTGTTGGGAGGAGGAGAGGGTTGTCTGTGTACATGAGGCAGTTGTAACATTGCCTCAAGATTCCCAGATTCACCAGCTGGACCGGAGAGGAGATTGACAACTGATCTTTGGACATGCTAGAATAGTATTGGGAATTCCTTTATAATTGAAAAAAGGGCCAATGGGGAACAAGGTACTCAAGGAGAGTTTGTGAGGGTATAGTGCTTTTAATTTTTTAGAGCTGACTTATATAATTGCTTTAGTGAGCAAGTGCCAGGTAACTTAAATGCAATGTATTACAGGTAACTTAAATGCAAAAATGACAAACAGTAACTTTCATGTGAAACAAGGAAATAAGTACAGTAAGCAATGCAGATATAACTAGGGATCCACAGAAGTGCTAAAAGGCCGCGTTTCAGGGAAATAAACAAACAACAAGCATACAAATAAAGCTAGATTCAGCAGGCCTGGATCTAGTCTATGCTACAGCAAACAAGGTGTACCAATTTCAGTAAGAAACAGTTAGAATATGCAGGCACTATAAGCCTCTAACCAGAAATTCCCTGCTCAGAAGGGCAGAGTCCAGCCTCTCCTCCCACAAGAGTGTAGATCGCAATCCTTCTTAACGTAAAATAACTGGCCTGAAGCCCAAGTGCTTAAACCAGAACTAATACACTTTTAGAATAACAGACACTGAGCTCTCAATCAGCAGTTCCCAACTTAGAAGGATGTAAGCTACCTGTCCTGCCACCACAGTGCAGGCCACAAACCTTCCTAATGTAAAACAACTGGTCTGAAGCCCAAGTGCTTAATCCAAAAGACTTAGAAATGATAGCTACACTTTAATCAAGTTACTACCAGCAGTAATAAATACAACTGAATACTTTAAAGAATGCCTGGATTAGTGCTCAAGTTATACAAACAAAGCTAGATTCAGCAGGCCTGGATCTAGTCTATGCTACAGCAAATGAGGTGTACCAATTTCAGTAAGAAGCAGTTCAAATATGCAGGCACTATAAGCTTTAACCAGAAATTCCCACCTCAGAAGGACAGAGTCCAGCCTCTCCTCCCACAAGAGTGCAGAACACAAACCCTCTTAATGTAAAATAACTGGCCTCAAGCCCAAGTGCTTAAACCAGAATTAATATACTTTTAGAATAACAGACACTGAGCCCTCAATCAACAGTTCCCAACTTAGAAGGATGTAAGCTACCTGTTCTGCCACTACAGTGCAGACCACAAACCTTCTTAATGTAAAACTGGTCTGAAGCCCAGGTGCTTAAACTAAAAGGCTTACAATGAGTTACACCAAGCAGTAATAAATACAATTGAGTACTTTTAAGATGACGCAAAAGCAAAATAAAGTAGGAAAAAACACAAATACAGTAAAAGCAGATAATTTTTTTTTTTTTTTTTTTTTTTTTTTTTTTGGAAAGAGAGAAAGGAGTAGCAGAAACTAAGCTGATTGGCCTTCTCAAATGCTCCCCTGTACTGGGTAGAATGAGGTAATGACACTAGACTGGGAGGAGGGTCCCAGATCAAATTTACACTAGGGGCGGGTAACTGCAAAGCCACCAACTATAAAAACACTATACCAACAGGAAGGGAGGGTGGGAAACAAACAGCAGAAATGTTACTCACAGCTGAAAAGCAGCAGTGAGCCTTTAAATGAAAGTTTTAAACAGCTAAAGGAGCCACTAGAAAAAAAGAGTTTAACTGCAACAAGTTATCATAAACAAACAACCCAACAGATGCTTAATAAGAGTGGACAATTTCCAGTTAATACCTCACACACAGTGAAACTAGCTAGAAAAAATACACAGTACACAAAGTGCTATAAACAACAAAGAAATAAAGAACAAAATAAACAAAAAACAGGATACTTAATGTTATATATTGTAGCTCCGAGTTTGCTGAGTGTCCTTCCTTCGATCAGCTCACTGTAAAATGTATAAAGATATAGGTAGACATAGATGTAAATATATGACCATAAGGCACACATTCAAGAGTATTCTTTCACTGTGCCCACAGAAAATGGATATACATTGATAATTTTTAAAGGACTATTCACTCAGTACAGAATTTTCATGCACAAAAGGCCTACTGTATCTCAAATTATGACTTCAGGAAAACAAAAGATTGCCACAATCCTTTGATGATGGTTACCAGATCTTTTGAGATGATTTGAAGAATGGTTGTTTTATGTTTAAGGAAAATAATTCCAGTCATATATGAGACTGCAGAGCCCTTCCTTTTCATAAACCACAAGATACTGGCTACGATCAGGTCTGTGATGAAGAGAGCAAAAACTGATGATCTTAGTTATGAAATATTTGTTCTGTTGAGAAATGTGTAATGAACATAACCCATTTTTTCATGTACACAATCAACAAAAATCTCTGATTTACCTTGGAGTTAAAACCCAAAAAATTCTTGGGCATTCAAACTGAGAAAAAAAAGAGAGAGAGAGAGAGAGCACATATTTTGTACATCTGTATATAATAAAGGGGATAACAACAGCACAATAACTTCCAGACAGCTGTAATGCAAATGTTTTGATTCTCAAGTTTCTGTCGCTAAACCTGCCTAGGAACAGTATTAATCATTGTGCCTTATTAGGCGTTCTGGAAGACAAACCATAAGCAAAGCACAAATAATAACAGTAGCATGAATTGCTTTAACTAAGTCTTCATTCAGAAGTACCAGAGTTACCAAGTCACAAAAAAGGAAGACTATTTTACCAAGGAATTGCAATGAAAATGAAATACATTTCAAAATAAAAAAAAGTTCTGCTTCCGTGCAGTACCCAGAATGAAGCTCCGTTTCTGCTTTACTCCACTCCACTTTACCTACAAGAAAGAAAGTAGCTTAAGATACATAAACACAGAGCCAACACTAATCACTGACTGTGTGGAAAGCTAATGAAAATTCCGCTGTACTTGTTACACTATCCAAAGAATTTAGGTATAAAAAGTGATTTGCACGGTTATACTGAAGAGGAATACTAACCATACCAAGGAGATTGATAACAACAATATATTTGGTATACTAAAAGAAATAGCATTTTTGTACTAACACAGGAGTAGCATTTTTAGCACGTGACTGCAAAAATGTAAATAATCTTCAATGAATGACCAAGCAGAATGATAACAATTGAATAAAATTTACATCTCCACATATAATAATGATAAATTTAAAAATATTTTTTTCTGGAAATGAACTATAAAAGTACAAGACAGTGACACACATTTACTTTTAAGGGGCAGCATGTGTGCAGACTCAGTACGGTTGCTGAGGGAAAAAAAGGTATTAAGAGAAATATGGATTTATGCTTCAGGGGACATATGCCTACAATCCCAAAAAAGGAAAACATAACACATCTGAAGCTTAGCGATACAATGGTTAATGTTATCTCTTGCTCCAAATGATTTTCTGCCACAAATATCACATGACAACATCTACTTAAAGGTAGGTACTTTATGCATTAATTAATAAATGTTTACAGTATATGCCTAATCGATGAACATATTTTATCATGATTTCCTTCAGTTAAACTGTCTTACTGACATTCAACATAGAGTTGCCTTTTTTCCCCATCTGCTTAATTTTCTATTTTTGTATCTCCTAATTTTGGAATGCATATTCACCAATATTGTCTTAATGCTCCACTTAAGGCAAGATTTTGATGTCATAAAACATTCTGACATTCTGTATAAGGACTTTATTTTGAGGATGATTCAGATATTAACTGCCAAGTGACTTATTGTATATTACATAGCATTCTCAACTCTAACAGTTTGCTTGTCACAATTTTGACATTATCTCTTGAATTCATGCATTTTGTACATCAGTGCTAGAACTGCAGTATCAAGGCCAGATTTCATCAGAATGACATTCAGCTCCTCTGTTTTAAGATTTATACTCTGCAGTTATCAGTGCTGCATGCATTTGTTCACTATTTCATGCCAACTTCACATTTTTGTTTTATTTCTGATAAGCATGGAGTACTATGATATTCTCTGTAAAGAAGATTAATTGGTTTAGATGAAATGTGTGTAGTCCAAAGGATCTATTTTATAATATTCAGGTTATGCCTGTCAGGCTACAAAGTACCAAATGATATAACCCATCAAACATATCCTAAAACACTGCAAAAAGAACAATCCTGTATCACATACAACTTGTTTGGATGCAGTGTACTATGACCCCCTTAACTTCCCACCCTCGTACACTGTTACTTTAAGATTCTAAGGTGAGGCTGCTCACCTATAGTGAAGGAAGACCCCACTGCAGCCGGTTAAAAGTGTGTTAGTTATGTGTATTTCACCTGCAGAAAGCAACATCAGCCTCAAAGAGGTTAAGTTCAGTGAAGGATTTATGAAAATCACATGTTCAACGTACATGTAAAATACTGTTACTGTTAGTGGCATGTTATGTTTGTACCACCTATATACAGAATATTGAAATTGCCATATGCATATTTTTAAATGACTATCTAAATGCATATTTCCCCAAATCACTTTCAAGCATACTAACTTCACTTATAATGAGGTATACTGTAGCTTTTTCAATAACCGGCGATTACTGTGAAAGACATTCCAGTTGCCGATATTTTTTCTTTCTTCTCTGGTTTAGTGATAATGCATTACACCTTTAAGAAGTCACATTTCAAAGTTTTTGACTCATTTTCTAGTACTTAAAAGTGCTTACCTTCTCAAACTGAACAGAGTTGTACATGATAATCCTGATGTAACTTTGCATGTATCCATTTAATCAACACGAGTAGCCTTAAAGGTAGTCAAAGCAGTACATTGTTTGATCTGTAACAGCAACTTATTCCAAAGCCTGAGAATACCTTGAGGTAGGAACCTAACTCTCCAGCAAGTCTTGTCTATTTGCTGGTGTAGTCTTAGGTCC
>NC_056731.1:39453075-39508075 GCF_019279795.1 Protopterus annectens | reverse complement strand
GGCTCCTAGTTTGCAGTCATCTGTGAACTTCATTAGCCAAAGACCTTCTGTGTTAGCCTGTACTTCAGAGAAGTAGATACCAAACAGGAGAGGACCCAGGACTGAAACCTGTGGTACTCCACTTGTCAATGGTCTGAAGTCAGATTTGGAGTCTGCTACTTTCATAGTGTGGTTTCTGTCAGTGAGCCAGTTGGCAACCCATCTTGTGAAATAGGGATTTATACCTAGTTTAGTGAGTTTATCTATAATTCCAGAGTGGGGGATGGTGTTGAAAGCCTTGGCGAGATCTAGATAGGCTGTGTGAACCACCTTACCCTCATCTACGGCTTTGGTGACTGCTTCAAAGAAGTCTATCAGGTTTAGGAGACATAATCTGCCTTTTACAAATCCGAACTGGGTGGGGTCCAGAGTTTGGAGATTACCAATGTCTTTGTTTTAAGTTCCATGATGATACGTTCCATGGCCTTACAGACCAGGCTCGTCAGGCTAATGGGGCAGTAGTTCCTGGGGTCCATGGTGGATCCCCCTTTGTGGAGTGGGATAACCATCACTGTGCACCATTCAGTGGGCACAAAGCCTGAGGTGAGGCTACGATTGAACATGGTACTTAGGTAGGGTTCCAGTTCGTTCTGTAGTTCATGTAGAATGCAGCCTGGGATGCTGTCAGGTCCCATGGATGCTGAGTTCTTGGCTTTGGAGGGTGTGTTTTTTACCTGTGCAGCCATGATTACAGGAACTTTGCATTCTTCCAGTATAGAGATGGACCCTTTAGGGGGTGAGAGGGGGGAAAAGTTAGCACTGAACCTATCTGCCAGGATGTTGGCAATATCAGTTGGTTCTGTATATTTAGTGCCATTGTGCTGTAACTCAGAGCAGATCTGAGTGTTGCCATTGAAACAGCTATACTTCATTTAACCATCATTTTATCTGCTAAAATTGATGGGTGAGGCCTCTGTCACTCCATATGTGCAAAGTATAATTGGAGGGGGATGCCTTTCCCGAAGAACAGTTAAGGACACAGATGCTTACAATCACTAAATGCTGGTTTGATAATTTGCCTAAGCACTGAGAAAATCATTGCCATGGTGGGATCAATGAATGTGCCATGTTATAAGTGCATCACCAATTGTCATATGTGTGGTTATGTGAAAGCATTACATCATGTGTACGTATCAAGGAGTATGTGTCCCTGTAATTACTTAGAAAAAATCTTGCTGTATGTCAGGCAACATCGCTTGATGCTAGGTGTACACAAATGCACCTGTAGCCCCCTGCTGTTGTCACTGTGATGGTAGAACAACAATTATGTACAATGTTGATATAATCCCATATTGGAACACATGCCTTACTTAGGTGACAACTTACATTACATCTTCTCATGCTCTCAGTCTTGAGGAGGTGTTTCACCACAACTGTGATAGAATAACAATCTATTCAAATGACAGCATCAGTCTTCAATACAGCCTTTCCACGGGAAATGTAGAATAAACTCTTGTTACAGAAAACAACAAACATCTACTCATGAGCATTGTACATGTGGGTGACAACAGTGTTGACTCTAAGCAATGAAGTCAGGATTTGAACTGTATAGCTAACATCAAAGGCTAATAAAGGTTTGCTGAAACGCAAGGGTCTGACATTGATATGGACTCACCCTACAGTGCAAGATTAATTCCAGGCTACTACTTTATTGAGGCCAGCAGTAGTTAAGGTCATATTTACACAACTCTATACATACAGACACTCACAAATTGACTGCTGTGAGATTAGAACCCCCTACCTATGGGATCCAGAAGACACTGTACTTAACACAAGCACCACCACAGAAGTCTGATTTTTATAGTGCGAGAGTGCACTTTATAGAGAATGACATCAGTGTGGTGTTGCAGAGAAAATGATGTTGGGAGAAGGGTCTAAGAATGATGTGGACTTATTCTGCAGTGTACAATTAACTCCAGCATTCTACTTTATTGAGGCCAGCAGTAGTTAAGGTCAAATTTGCATGACTCTATATACACAGACACACACAAGTCGACTGCTGTGAGATTACAGCACCCTACCTTTTTATTGACACAGTCTAGAGGACACAGTACTTAATGCAAGTTCCATTACAAAAGTCTGACTTTTACACAGTGACAGTGCTGTGCAGATAGGATTAGCTTCTCATTCTGTCTTAGAGAAGATATTGTGCTGTTAAAGGTTTTATGCAAATCCATATCCATATTTATTGATATAATGGAGTAAGTGCAATGTTATGCTCAATAATATATACATATATGCATACTGCTGACTTATGTCAGCTATGCTTCCATTAATGTATACTGCAGAACTGAGAGTGACATGTACCTACCTGTCTTGTGTATATGAAACACGCAGACACCTGTGAAACACAGGATGGGTAATGAATCATTGCTCGATCATCAGGTTATGATGATGGCATGTAAACCTTAATGAACTGTACTGATATTAGCAATGGTACATGCTCATGCATAGGCAATGTAGACTGGAAATACCAAGCAATACTTAAAGTTCCAATGCAGGAGGGATACAAAATGATGATTTATGTGTGTCAAGGTGTATGTGATTGTATATCATTTGTAAGTGTTAGTACTGTAGTGCAGACTCAACTGTCCAAAATGAAGTGGTCAGTTAACAAACCATATTGTTTAATGTATTCATGTGAAATGCAGTGAACTATTTCATTGTAATTAAGTAATATAATCCAGCAGCAATACTTATTTTTGTTCCAAATTTCTAACTAAAGTTGATTCAAGCACTGCTGTCAGTTTTCATTATACCCTCCACCAGCCCTGTCAGATCTTGGTGGGTGACAAAATAACCACCTCCAGCAACACTACTCCTGGAGTGTACTAGTGCACCAGCTGCCAGGGCAGCAATATCTGATATGAATGAGGCAGGTAAGGCAGAGGTTGTGGAGGCAGTGCTTACAAGTTGGGATGCTGCAGTACTGGTTGTCAGTGCTGCAACTTGTCGGGGGAATGGCAGGCTGATCTGTGGTAGTTGTCTGCCTCTCTGTGCTATGTATCAGTTTTTGTAAGCAGAAATGTATGACCACAGAATATTTTTAAGGCATATAAAATATTCCTCCCCAAAAAAAAAAAAATAAGAGAGAATGGGTGGGGTGAGACAAATGACAGAGATAGAATTAGATCCATGGCATGTCACATGACTGTATAACTTCAGAAAAGAAACAATTATGATTATCCAGTTTATACACCTTTGCCTCATCCAGGTATGATGGAAGGTCTTACTCTGTTGTACCATTAATCAACTGCACTCCTATGATATCATAAATACAACTATTTATTTCAGTATCGTCATACTGCATACAATTACAATACGAAGCAGGCTTAGAGAAAGACATGATGCATATGAAGAGACATGAAAACATACTGAATAACAGTCTTGGCTGGGTCCTGTATAATATATCAGTTAATACAGATGGGTCGATATATTTACACAAATGAGGGATGTCAACAGTTCTAAACTCATTCTCCCATTGGCTAAGGAGGAATTCTTGTACTGTTTTAAGTCACTGTAGTGGTAGCAACAATTCTCTCCAGTGCATGGGATGTCAGTTGCACAGGAGACAGCCTTGGATAATCTGTTCCAAGCCTCCATCTTATACTGAGACCCAGTATAATCCCTGTACACCAGCCCATGGCTGTAGTGCTTCATGAGGAATGCCATAAAAATCCCAGACTCCTCAACACTCCACCTCTGTGCTCTAAATTCAGCACCATTATCTCCCACATCAGGCATGCCTGCAGAAATTAAGCAGCAACTCTAAGGATGAACTGGTGCCAAATTCCAATCTTGAGTTTAACAGCTAGTGCGCAAACATGCACAACTATGCCAACTGCATTTGCATGGTGGAGAGCACAGACAGGCATTTGCAAACAAAGAGGTATTTTATCAAACAGCAATGAAGGTATGAAACATGGCAGTAAGATTTGCCATGTCTAATGCACAACTTAGTCATATCTTTTCAGATGAGCAACACTGACAGGCTCAATGGCTTTGATTGTTATCTTTGGTGCTTGAAAGATTATATAGGATGACTTGGCACATAATTTTCTGGAATTACCAGATCAATATGTACTCTTTCCCCATCAACATTGTCATCTACAAACTTAGTTAATCATAGGCCAGAAGTGCTGGCCTGAAGGTTTGAGAGATATATGCCAAACAGGAGAGGGCCCAAAACTGAACTCGTGGTACACCACTGGTAACTGTCTTGCTTTCAGAACAGAACCAGCTACTCTAATCACAGGGGTTCGGTCAGACAACCAGTTAGTTACACATCACAAAATACAAGGATTTATATTCAGATTTACAAATCTATCAATAATTACTGCATGGAGAATAGTGACAAAGGCCTTGGCCAGGTCTAGACATGCTGTATGCATGTATAAGGATCTTACTGGTTTTGTCAATGTACTATGAGTAGAAAACAAGCAGGTATCATATACAGATGAGGAAGCATGGTCTTCATGTCTGGGAATATGACAGAAATTTAGACTGGATTTTCAATGCAATATTTCACAATTTGACTCATCTGAGAATATTGTATAATATAAATCTCATTTACTCAAGTAATGCACCAAGATTATACCTAGCTTGCTTATAAAAAGAATAAAGTAGAAGTTTCAAGTCTGCTTTTCTGTGGCAATATTATTTTTCAAGTTATAATCCTGTTTCTCATATTGCTATCTTGCCTTCCTCTCACTCACATGGCTCTTCCATAGGAGGCTTTGGAGCAATGCCTTGTTATGAATTGCTCAAAGTCAAAAAGTAGGCAAATAAAGACTGAGGGACTCAAACCATACACTACATGCTCTTCCACCCTTTCCTTCTTTTTTTCTAATTTGAGTTGATCTAATTATACAGTGTGACTTATATGTTCTTGTCACATTTTATACAAAGTATATATATATATATATATATATATATATATATATATATATATATATATATATATGTATATGTATATATATATATATATATATATATATATATATATATATATATATATATATATATATATATATATATATATGTACACACACACACACACACACACACACACACACACACACACACACACACACACACACACACACACACACACACACACACACACACACACACACACACACACACACACACACATATATTTAAACTATTTAATCTAGTTTTATTGCTTACCTAGTTTAAATTTCTGTGTTCATTTTTCCCCTTAATGTTTTTACAGACTGTACTGACACTACATGGTTATATGTAGTCATACTTTGTATAGAAGTTTTTGTCCTGCTTCTGAAACTTAGATGTGATCGACTGACTTTCCTGACTATCAAAAGTAAGCAAGAAAATAGTGCTGGATATCTCACTCATATTCCCTTTTCTATGTTTGTATTACTTATGTATGCCTAGCAAAACTATTGGACAGGATCCAGAGACATGTGTTGCTCTGCAGTGCCAGCTTTGTATGAATAAATAGTTGGTGTTTGGTTTGCCGAGAAATCCTTTAGAACATAATTGGGAGTCAGTCTGATGGACAACAACAGTGCAGTGAGGCCAAAGAACTGTGTGGGTATGAAGAAAAGACCAGTGGAAGTTGAACACTGCAAAGCTAGACAGCACATGTTAAAATGAATGGTTTGAATATGCACTGTTGCATATTTTGCCAACATGTGCCCTGTGCACAAGCAGGTGCACTAGATCTTATGCTTAAAAAATATTGTGGAAGACATGACTATCAGAAACATGAGAAAATGCACAGTTAAACTATGACGACAACTACCAGTTACATGACAGAAGGGTTACCAGAGATATACCAGGAACACTGGCATGATGGTACCAGCACAGACCACCATACTCATGACTTATGCACTTACATATACACAGTGATACAAGTCACACACCCCTGACACATGCAATTGCATATACATATTGATACAAGTCACACTCCCGACGCATGCAATTGCATATAAATAGAAATACAATTCACACACCCCTGACACATGCACTTACATATACACAGTGATACAAGTCACATACCCCTGACACATGCACTTACATACACACAGTGATACAACTCACACACCCCTGACACATGCACTTATATATATATATATATATATATATATATATATATATATATTTATATATTTATATCTAGGAATTTGCTCGACTGAGCAAATGACCGAAATCCAAATGGCCAGGCATACTTACGCGAAAGTGCTATTCACCGAAGCTGCACTTTTGCGTAAGTATGACAGCTGCCGAGGCTGTATTACGGTGCGGGTAAGTGAAATTTCACTTTTCCACACTGTAGTGAGATCTCGGAGGGAGAATATTAAAGTAGGGGGGAGGTGTGGGGTAAATGACGTTTTTTTTTTTCACACGCTTTTAACGAAAGCGCTTTTTCGATAAAAGCGCTTTCGTTAAAGTGTGTTTGGGTTTTATGGATTCGGACATTTGCTCAGTCGAGCAAATGTCCTAGATCCATATATATATATATATATATGTATGCAGTGATACAAGTCACACTCCCCTGACACATGCACTTACATATACACAGTGATACAAGTCACTTGCCCCTGACAGATGTACTTACATATATTTAGTGGTACAAGTCACAAACCCCTGACACACGCACTTATATATACACAGTGATACAAGTCACACATCCCTGACACATGCACTTACATATACACAGTGATACAAGTCACACGCCTCTGACACATGCAAGTGCATATACACAGTGATACAAGTAACACATCCTTGACATATACAATTGCATATACACAGTGATACAAGTCACACATCCCTGACACATGTAATTACATGTACATAATGATACGAATCACAAACCCCTGATATACGAACTTGCATATACACAATGATAAAAGTCACATGCCTCTGACACATGCACTTACACATACAAAGTGACACGTCACACACCCCGATCCATGCAATTGCATATACACAATGATACAGTCACACACCCCTGACACATGCAATTACATATTTACAGTGATACAAGTCACAAGTCCCTGAAACTTGAACTTACATATACACAGTTGTTGTGTCTTTCAGCTTTTCACGGTTAGGGGTCGCCACAGCGGAACTCCGGTCCGCTAATGATTGGCAGTAGATTTTTACGTGCCGAGTTGCCAGCCCTGATGCACAACCTTCAACGAAGGTATGCCCATTCACGCATGTCTCCAGACAGAAGACGCTGACAGAAGAAGCTGAGAATCAAATGGGACAATGTCTTAGTGTGAGGCGACAGCGCTACCGCAGCACCACCACCGCAGTGATACAAGTCATACGCCACTGACACATGCAACTGCATATACACAGCGATACAAGTCACATGCCCCTGACACATACATTTACATATGCATAGTGCTACAAGTCACACACCAGTGACGCATGCAATTGCATATTCACAGTGATAAAAGTCCCAAGCCCCTTAAACGTGCACTTACGTATACACAGTGATACAAGTCATACGTCCCTGACACATGCCCTTAGTTTTACATATATATATATATATATATATATATATATATATATATATATATACACACAATGATGCCTCTCACAGACCCCAGCACATGCACTTACATATACACAGTGTTACAAGTCACACACCCCTGACACATACACTTGCATATACACAGTGATACAAGTCACAAGCCCCTGAAATGTGCACTTACATATACACAGCGATACAAGTCATACACCCCTGACACATGCACTTGCATATACACAGCGATATAAATCACACGCCCATGATATGTGCATTTACATATACACAGTGATACAAGTTACACAGCCACATGGCTAACCCTGCATTTAGGAAAAAAAGCAAAAATTGTGTAGAAATCATTTTTGTTTGACCAACATCTTCTCTCTCTATCTTCCAATGTGTGACCACCACTACTTACACATAATAACTTTAAGATTTATATGCCTTAGAGAAAGGAGAAATTCCTCATGTGACACAGTCTTAATCTTTAAATGCAAAACATGTAAATCACACATTAGTGATAATAAACATTTGTGTGTCAACCAATAACATGTTGCATTTATGCCTGGTGCCCACCCTACATGTATAGTCAATCAGTAACTGAGAGTTGTGACAGGGAACTATCAGTGTAACGTCTAAAAATGCCCTATAACAGCATAACATGCAATAATAGCATAGTCTTACAGCAAAACAAAAATACAAAGCTAGTATAAAGTATGCCTATTTACAGTGCTATTTTCTGAAATCTGCATAAACTATGCCAGCAGGTGTGCCAAATGTAGATTAGTTGAGTAATTATGTGTTGACATAGACATATATGCACAAATTACCAGCCATTTGCAAAAAAAACAAGGACTAACGTCAGTATATGCTGCTACAGAATGCCTTACTTGCAGAGTTACATAATTAAGTGATTCAGAAACAGATGCTAAAAGATGCACCGGAAACTGTCTGGCATTCAATAACATTGTTTTAAATATATATATATATATATATATATATATATATATATATATATATATAAACACACACACACACACACACACACGTCTGTAAAGATGTTGAATAGTCCTGTGGCCTTCAGTGTCTGTAGTTTCTCTGTTGTTGTGTAGTGTATGTTCTGTCATCCATGTAAGTGATGACGGCTGACATATGACACTTTTCTGATTTTGTAGTTATGTGTTGCTGCCTTATGCACACCGTGAACAGACCATGCAATGCACTGCAAGGACTGCACTTGTTTCAACATGATAACTCTAATAGTGTATACATTATTTTGTTCTGTGTGTCTCTGACATTTATTTATCATCACAATATATATATGTGTGTGTGTGTGTGTGTGTGTGTGTGTGTGTGTGTGTGTGTGTGTATATATATATATATATATATATATATGTAGTTTACTATAGTATATTTGAAAGGGATCGGGTTGAACAGTTGCAGCATCAAAAAATAATGTTGCATTTCAAAACAGCGGAAGACCGAAATATCGAAAATGGGAAACACGGAAATGTGCATTCGACATTTTCGACATTCCCATCTTTTACTCGTGTTACTCACCTTACCTCTACTATTTAGCAGGGGGGCTATGCCTGGCTGCACCCCCCACACTCCCTGCATATTAAATATACCAACACCGCAATCACACTGCAGTGAGGAAACGGTCTGCTTCCCTATTCCTCACTGAAGCACGACCTCCTTCCACAGTCTTGGCACGTCAATTGCCAAAAGGTCAAGTGCACCATGGAACTTGACTGAACATGATCGACCATTTCTGGTTCAGTTTTCTGTCCCTTGGAAACCGTGATTTCGTACAGTGGCCATTCGACTTACTGCAGTTTGCGTAAGTCATAGTAAACCTATGCACACACACACATATATATATATATATATATATATATATATATATATATATATATATATATATATATATATATTTATATATATATATATATATATACACACATACATACATACATACATGTGTGTGTGTGTATATATATATATATATATATATATATATACACACACACACACACACACACACACACACACAGACACACACACACACACACACACACACACACACACACACACACACACACACACACACACACACACACACACACACACAGACACACACACACACGCACACACATACATATATATATATATATATATATATATATATATATATATATATATATAGATATATATATAAAATAGAGAGAGAGACACCAAGTGCTGCTGATAACCTATACATGACTCTGTGTCCATGGGAAGGTTTAGCCCATGTTTACTATTCATCCGGATCTCTGGTATTACTTTCACCCCTAACTAAAGTTAATTGAGGTGCTGGTGCCTGAAGTGGGACAATTTATGGGGCACAGCCTGGGCAAACTGCTTCTTGTCAATCTCATTGTGAAGTATGGCATAGACAGCAGAAGGCTTGCAAAGCTTGTCAGGTGCAGACTGCAATGTCCTTCTTGAAGTGTAATGGCATTTGAAGCAAGTCTAGAAACCCACTAAAACATGTTCTAAAAGGCATGAGTCTGGTAACACACAGCATTATAATGATGTTCCACTACTGTCTGTGGATGCCACATTGGCATCATCAGCTGTGGCTCAAAGAAATATCATGCATTACCTACAATACATGAACATTTCTGGAGGATATTGCTGCACATTATGCATACACAGCATGGGCTGTGCATTACCAGGTGATATTATCAATAAACTTATCAACTAGATGACCAGCTGTAAAAGTCAGTCTGCTGAAAGTGAAGGTCAGATATATGCAGTAAGCTGGCATTTTATGAACTGCAAACATAAAAAAACACACTCACTATGAGGCCATCTGATCCTCAGACAATCTGACAGTGAAAGGAACACTAGGTCTTCTAGCTGATGTAAATATCCCAGTTGCAACCTACATAGAGTCAGAGGCACCATGAATTAAGGGCAGGAGGACAATGTCATAGAAGTCCTTCATTATGGTAGTTCTCTTTGTGATCCTGCAGAACCAAATATAGCATGGTCATGGCTGAAAAGGATTCAAGAAGGTCCAATTCACTTACCTAGCTAACAAAGAAAATCAATAAGAATAAATAAAAACAGATAGTTGTGTGATTCCCCCACTGGATCCCTTGTTGGATGCTGAAAGGACCCTGTGGTGAGCATCTGTCCAGTAGTTCAGGTAAGACACATATTCCTTGAAGTGACATATGTGACTGCACTTGTCATTGATGGTCTTCAGTAACTCATTGCTTACTTGGAAATGGTTATCAACATCTGGTCAGATAAGTCACAGTAAGTAAGTCAAGGAAATCAATATGGACATTGTTGCACAGTTTACTTTAGGGAGAGAACTCCCTCAAGTGCTTGAAATACATGAAGCTCGTTCTAGCTAACAAGCCCAGCTGCAATTCCCAACATTTCTACTGTGCACCTTGTTATTTCTCAGCTTGCTTTATCAGTTTATACTTTCAAGTGTTATTTGCGCAGCATGCAATCATACTGTTTCTCAATCACACTTAGGTTTCCTTGCTTATTTGCATACATTAGCATCCATTTGCATAATGTTCACAAGATAACTGCTCAGTTTTTGCCACTGAATTGCCAGAGCATTGTATATTTGTAGGCCACACAAATGAATGTTATATACCACCCTAATTATTTCTGAATCCCACCTTTGTCTTCAGACTTTACAGAACCTATTTCTTTTATAATTTTTTACTCCTTTACTCACTTAGACCCACTCTTTTTAAGCATCATTTTCCTTTAATAGCACATTCTATAAACAGTACTAATATCTGACCAGTGCCTATAGGTTCCATAACAGGAAATCCCTGCATTTGTGATTGAAACTTCAGCAAGAGATTGTAATATTACAAGTGCAGACTAAAACATCCACTTTCAAACAAAGCTCACTCTAATACTTTGAAAGCATTTTTGCAAGGCAGCTTTGACCTGTCCCTTGACACTGAAGAGGTGAACCCCATGCCTTAATGCACACACACACACACACACACACACACACACACACACACACACACACACACACACATATATATATGTGTATATACACACACACGCATACATATACTAACTCCCAGATCACCTTAGATTAAACAGATTTCTCCAAAATGCTGCCATCTTGGTATTAGTATGCAAACCAAAATGCTCTTGGTTTTGTAATTGCATTTTAAAGAGTCAGTCGTAATTGCAACACACTTTTGTCTGCCACCCTGTGAAAAGAACTAGCTAAGAAAATGAAAGCAGGGAGGACAATACAGTCCTTCATAGTATTTGGATTGTCCTATTTTCACCTGATTGAATATGTCCCTCTAACGCATCAAATTCTACAACTACCTGTTAGCTGCAACAGAATCTTTTGGACATCATTCAGCTGTTAGCAGTAATGTATATATATATATATATGTTGTATTCCAATATAAAAAATTTTGTCACCTTCATACACATGCCATCTCTTATTTTAATTGCAGTTTTTTTTTTTTTTACCTTCCTTCTTTGACCATCAGTTATCCCACCTGCATACTCAGCTGGCCTATTTGTTTTCCCTGGGCAGGGATCGTATCTGCCATTGGTTCCCTGGGAAAGAAAAGCAAGTGCCTCCAGAGTGGTACCATCATCAGTGAGGGGAATGGGAGACTTTGCTAAACAGCCATAACCATCTCCTGTTCATAGCTCTCAACAGCCTCCACCAATACTACACAAAAGGATGCAGTCATGCTGTCACACGTTAGCCCTTGGCTTTAGGCAACATGGCCCGTCTAGGCTATGACTGCACGTGATTCACTAACATTCCTGCAGTTGACACCGGAAGCCAGACATGCCTGCCTGTCAGAAGGATGGGCGAGCCAGCATTGGTCACTCACTCCCATCCCCCCTGCTATGCTCCTTCAGTGTCAATTACATTAATTAAACATAAGTCATCTGAATCACAGCCAGGGGTTCTTCACTCCCACACCACATTGCAGGTACCTGCATGTTTATTTTCTGGCTGAATTATGTGTTATTGGTGTGTACAGCTCTATTTGTTTGGAATATTGTCTATTTCTGTTTTTGTTTTTAGTATGTTGTTAGTGCAGTATCACCACTGCAAACACAATGGTGTAACTTTCAAAAGGTCAGCAAAGTGTTGTATGTGGTACCTACCAGAAACAAAACATTCAGCCAAATTTTAAACAGCTCTAAAGACAAGCAGTCAGCTGATTATGAAACAATCAGTTTTGCAAGTCATCCTAAGTAATAAAATATCTTCAGATGACTTTGCTGTGAAAAATCTGGGCAGTGCAATCATGCCCACTATTTCCGGCAGCATACATAATAGAAAGAAATGTTGTTATACAACACACACATATGTATATTAAATGTGTGATAGCTGCAGATAAACAAACACTATATTTTATGTAGTCCATCCAAAGCCATGAAACAAAGAAATATATAACAAATATAGTGATGATGCTAGGCATATGTGTGTGGGGAACACAATTTGTAATACATGGCACCTCCAGGAATGGGTGTAACAGGGAAGGGGAAATGAGGTGGGGAAGAGAACAGAAATATGCAGAATAGGAATGTGGTATTGAACAGTCTGAGGGGATTGAGAGGGAAAAATGTTTTAATGAGGTGCGGTTCCCATTTTCTTTTCATGAAGAAAAAGATAAAGAAGAAAAAATAAGGTATATGGGAAGCAAGAAAATGGAAGTAAGTTGTCAAAGTACACACAGATGCAAACTCAATAAATAAAAGGGCAAACAAGTCTATGACTAATGCAGATACAAGGACAAAGAAGGTCAATTTAGAAACAAAGGATGCGATGTTTGGAGGGGGTGTGGGGTGGAAAAAAACAGCCACCAGAAATAACATATGAGGAAGGGATGTTTACCATTATCATGTTTTCATGCGGCAGACATGATATGAGGAAGGGCACGCACTACTGAAATGAGGTGTCCATGTCATTACATTCATTGCTATTCACAGCATTTGTCTTGCTTGGAATAAGCTAAGTCTATGTACAGACAGATGTTATAGATGTAAAATACAGGTGTGTAGTAGTAAGCCTCATATCCACAGTACACAGCAATGTCCTATGTTTTGGGGCCATTTATAAACATTCAGTCATCAGATTGGAATACGGTAGAAAGCCACCTGGTGGCCATACAGAGGCAGCAGGGGCACATGACAAGGTCCACAAAGGTGGAATGCTGGTAGATGCACTTGGGATGTCAGTAAGCAGTGTACCTTCCTCATATAACTCATTCACTGCTCATGCTTCCAATGTCTCTGTCATCTTTTGCATGGTGCACATCAACTCCTGAAGTCAGCGCACCACCGTCCTAGCAAATGTGTCCTCCACTACAGCACGCAAAGGCTCAAAAGCAGGAATATATTTTAAAAATTGCACATAAACATAGAAAGCAGATAGAATAACGGGTTTTGCAAAAGTGTTCATCTTCTGTAGGATATACAGTCTGAAACTCAAACGTATATCATTATTTATTGAGTTTAATCTTCAGTGATTTGCCAGAAATCCACACATCTTATGAGGAACACACCAAAAGTAAGAGGCAAATATCTGGACATTTTGTGAAATTCTAGAAAGTTGAGAGGTGTGTCCTCTTCTTTTCCTTCCTCCTCCTCCCCAGAAATTCAGTTTCTGGTGGTCTTTGTAGCACAAAATAAAAACAACAACCAGATGAGATGAGATGCACAATAAGCAGAGGTGGGTATCATGCACCATACTTACCCCCTCTGTCATATTAGACAATGCAGCCATTTAGGGCATATAATCCAGATGGCAGCACATTCCTCTGTGATTGAAAGAAACTATGCATGACTTCCAACAGTATATAGATGTCAGTGAAGTTCAACATTAGTAAAGCCCTGTCAGACGTCGTAACTATACCCAGAACTCCTAAAAACATGAATATCTGACAAAGTTATGTATATCCAAAATGTGGCTGCGATGCAGTATTTGTATCTATATTTTTCTATGTCTGTCTATATCTATGTGTATATCTATTACTGTACTATATTATGCAATGTATACACATACATTACGACTTGAACAAAGGGGTGGTCAACCAAAGTAGGGCTGATGTAGCCACATGTGTAGAACATCAAGTACATGACATATGCAGACATAAATGGACAAGTGGCAAATGCAATCAACAATAACCAACCTAGGACACAATAAGTCTAGACCACTAGACAAAGTTCGCAGACGATTGCAAGTTGGGAGCTATTATTAACTACCCAAGTGATGCTGAGATCCTACAGAAAGGCCTCACTGAGACCAACGACTGGTGACAGAACCATGGCCTTAAGCTCAATGCCAAAAAACGTGTTGTCATCACCTTTGGGAAAAAAAAACAGTTCCCATGAATTACCACATCAATGGTAGTCCACTGAACACAGAAGGCGTTATAAGAGATCTGGGAACACAGGTTGACAGCAACCTCTCTTTTGACCACCACATTGCCGCTGTGGTCAGAAAGTCCTTCTATGTGGCACATCTCATTACTAAGGGTTTTGCATCCAGGAAGAAAGAGGTCATTGTCTCCCTCTACTCTTCCCTCATTAGGCCAGTCATCGAGTACAATGCCCCATTTGGCATGTACCTCACTAGAAACCTGGAACAACTGGAGAGGCTGCAAAAGTACCTCACAAAGAGGATCCTAGGCCTTAAATACTTGCCCTATATGAACAGACTCAAAAAACTCCACTATTCTCTGTCTCATATCACCTACTTAGAGGCAATCTCTGATTGACTTACAAAGCTATGTTTGACCCAGCTCTTTTAGAAATACTACATCTAAAGAAACCCCAATCCCTCCACACCACATCCTCCACAGACCTCAACCTGATTACCACAATCAACAGAACAAGCTGGAGGGACAGGTTAATAATCCAGAAACTGCCCATGCTATGGAATAAACTTCCTATACATGTCAAACAGAGCACCTCACTGGCCCTCTTCAAGAGAAATCTTGATGAGTGGATGTGAAATAGAAAATTCACCCCGGGGATCACTCCAGTGGCTCTACTCGGCAGAGGCACTGGGAACTAAGGTCGGGTGGCATGATGCCAGGGTAATCCGATGGGCTAGGCTTGTAAAGGCTCCAGGGCCATTAGCCTTGTATGATGGCAGTGTATAGAAATAGTATTTCATAAAGATCTATCTGCCTCTCCTAAATTATAATGCAAGAACACATATAAAATAACAAGAGAGGAGACAGAGAGGGTATTAAAGAACTGTGCAGGCATTTAGAAAAACAAAAATAGACATACACATAAAAAAGGCCTGAATGACTGTTTTATAGTTACCAACAAGAAGTCTAGACCACTATGTATCCAGAAATGTTAGCATATAGCACATACCAAACAGACAAGACTCAATAGAACACAAAAACAAAATGCTTCATGCTTATAAAATTATATATATAAATTAGTGTATACCAAGATTATATATTTGTCACACTGAAGGCGGTATGGGCTTCCTCAAAACTGACTGCTTGTATGGATCTGTAATCATGGGACTTCTTACATATTTGCCAAATCTCACAGATCAAGTTATAGTGAACATTTTAAAACATGAGAAGTTTAACATAACATCTTTGCTTAGTTTAGAAGAAGCATTTTGGAATCAAGCAGAAATGGAAAACAAATCAGAAGCAGACAAATGTCAGATAGCAAATGAATGTGCCAAAAACAAAAGAAGGAAAAGGATCGTACAAGAAGAAAAAAAAATAATGGAAAGTCCACAACTATAGTGGCAAAGATAAAGATTTCTTGGAACAACTGCATATAGACCAAGATTTGATGCAGGAATTGTTAAGAAGAGAAGAATTGAAACCAAAAGATGAAAGTTTAAAAATGGTGGCCTAGGACATTGGACTGCAAATATGTTGGTTTATAAAGTCCATTGGAAATGTGGGAGAAACAGACAAATGCAGGTTCTGTAAAACAGAAATAGAAACAGTCACACATCTTGTTGCTAGGTGTGATACACTCATGGCAGACAGCCTGTATACTGAAAGGCACAGTAATGTGTTAAGACTGTTGCATTAGGGATTGTGTAAGCATTAAAATGTAGAAATAGCTGAGAAGCATTAGAAACATGAACTACAAAGCATTATAGGGAATGCTGAAGTTTATATCACATGGGATCCCCCATTACCAACAGTTCAAAAAAAAATGTGAGAAAACCAGACATAGTCGCCCATGAAAAAAAGGCAAAAGTAGCGTTAATCACTGAAATTGCTGCATCCAGTAATTACACTGTCTTATGTATGGAGAGAGACAGTCATAAAATGCCAGCTACTCTTCCCTTAGATCATATTCTTCTAAACTGAGGGCACATTCTTTGTTCTCTGCTTCCTGTGAGCATTCTACAGAAAGTTCTAGAACATCTTCCTGTGACATATTCCCTTCAGCTGTATCCTGCATCATCTGTTGCTCTTTCATATGGGAACTTACTGGCCTATCACTCCACAACATTGACTGCATTGGAGTTGCCACCATTTACTCTTCCTCCCCTTGCTGTGCAACTCCAAATGAACTTTTGCACTGGTTACCTATTGTAGGCTCCAGAGTATTTTCATGTGGCAACTTATAAGATGCTTACCATTTCACCTATTTTTTTCTTAATATGAGGAATTAACTGTTCTATCATGCTGTGACTTTACCAGAAATGGATTTTCTACACTAAATCCTTAACTTCAGTTTCTGTTTCTTTAACTTTTCTATTACTAATCCTCTTTTCTGCTTTGCCCTGTGTTTTCGTATTTTTTATATTTTTAAATTTTCCATATCCAGATGACCTGGCCTGTATACCTCTTCAAATATCTTTGATGTTATTTTTTTGTATTAATTAGTTTGGCTTTGTCTTTGCATAAATATTGCACCATATTAAATCCCTTTTTTTCTTTTCTGTGTCTATGTTTCTTCTTCAAATGTCTCTTGCTCCTCCTGTTTCCCCTTATTTTGGGGACTCATTCCATCATGCTGTGACATGACCTGTGTTAAACTTCCTACACTAAATCCTTCACTTTACAGGTATTCCATTTCAGCTTCTATTTGTTCAACTTCCACTTTACTGATCTTCTGTTCTACATTCCCCCTCTGACATCTTATTTTTTGTATTGTGAAATTTTCCATATCTGGGTGCCTTTGCCTGTATTTCTCTTTAAATATCTTTGGAGCTGCTTTTTTGTATTGATTAGTTTGGTTTCCTCCTTTGCATAAATATTACACCATATCAGATCTCTCTTTCTGGCCCATGTCCATGTTTCTCTTTTATACCTTTCAAAAATCTCTAGGTTTTGTTGTTTATATGTTTGCACTTATAGGTTCATAGTTCATAGGTAGGTACTAGGCTATTGGCCCTAGGGCCTATATAAGCCTAGCCAAAAGGGTACCCTGCCTGTCGCCACCCAAGAAAATTATGTTCCTGTGCCCCTGTTAAGCAGAGCCACAGAAGTGATCCCCGGGGTGAATTTCCTATCTCCCATCCAATCATCAAGATTTTTCTTGAAGAGTGCTAATGAGGAACTTTGTTTGATATAGATAGGTAGTTTGTTCCAGAGTATGGGAAGTCTCTAGGACAGGAATCTATACCTCCAGCATGTTCTGTTTATTGTAGTGACAAGGTGTAGGTCCCTAGAGCATGTAGCTCGGAGGGATTGGGATTTCTTTAAGTGGAGCATGTCCAACAGCTCTGGGTTTGACATAGCTTTGTATGTTAGGCAGAGATCGCCTCTGAGTAGGTGATATGCAACGGAGTAAAGCTGGAGTTTTTTGAGATGGTCTGCATAGGGCAGCTGTTTGAGTCCGGTAATCCTCTTTGTGAGGTATTTCTGCGGCCTTTCCAGTTGTTGTAGATGTCTTGTGAGGTACATACCAAAAGGGGGTTGTACTCTATAATGGGTCTAATGAGTGGTGAGTAGAGGGGAACAATAACCCCTTTTTTTCCCGGATGGGAAACCTTTTGTGATGAGGTGTGCCACGTAGAAGGATTTCCTGACTACTGTGGCGATGTGACTGTCAAAGGAGAGACTACTATCTACCTGTGTCCCAAGGTCTCTTATCATACTTTCAGTGTTAAGTAGACTACCGCCTATGTGGTAGTTCATGAGTACAGAGTTTTTACCACGGGGGATGACAATACACTTTTTGACATTGAGCTTGAGGCCATGGCTTTGACACCAGGCATCTGTCTTAGTGAGGCCCTTTTGTAGGATGTCCACATCGTTAGGAGTTTTGATTATGGCTTTTAGTTTGCAGTCATCTGCGAAATTCATTAGCCAAAGACCTTCTATGTTAGCCTCTACTTCAGAGAAGTAGATACCAAACAGGAGAGGACCCAGGACTGAACCCTGTGGTACTCCACTTGTCAGTGGTCTGAAGTCGGATTTGGAGTCTGCTACTTTTACAGTGTGGGTTCTGTCAGTGAGCCAGTTGGCAACCCATCTTGTGACATAGGGATTTATACCTAGTTTAGTGAATTAATCTATAATTTCAGAGTGGGAGATGGTGTTGAAAGCCTTGGCGAGATCTAGATAGGCTGTGTGAACCACCTTACCCTCATCTACGGCTTTGGTGACTGCTTCAAAGAAGTCTATCAGGTTTAGGAGACATGATCTGCTTTTTACAAACCCGAACTGGGTGGGGTCCAGAGTTTGGAGATTACCAATGTCTTTGTTTATAAGTTCCATGATGATACATTCCATGGCCTTGCAGACCAGTCTCGTCAGGCTAATGAGGCGGTAGTTCCCGGGGTCCATGGTGGCTCCCCATTTGTGGAGTGGGATAACTGTCGCTGTGCGCCATTCCATTCAGTGGGCACAAAGCCTGATGTGAGGCTGGGATTGAACATGGTACTTAGGTGGGGTGCCAGTTCGTTCTGTAGTTCGTGTAGAATGCAGCCTGGGATGTTGTCAGGTCCCATGGATGCTGTGTTCTTGGCTTTGGAGAGTGTGTTTTTTTACCTGTGCAGCCTTGATTACAGGAACTTTGCATTCTTCCAGTATAGAGATGAGCCCTTTAGAGGGTGAGAGGGGGGGTAAAGTTAGCACTGAACCTGGTTCTGTATATTTAGTGTCATTGTGCTGTAACAGCGCAGATCTGAGTGTTGCCATTGAGATTCTTGACATAGCTATAGAATGCTTTGTGACTGTCTTTAGAATCAGTGGCGATTTTGTTTTCGTAACTAGCTTTGGAGGATTTTATGAGGGATCTCAGCTTCTTACTGAGGCTGACCACGGAGTTCCTCCAATCATGGGATTTTACTCTTTTTTACAATAGTTTCTTTCTTCTGTTGTAGAGTTTGTTTATGGCAGAGGACCACCAGATTGGCTTCCTTTTTTTGGAGGATAGCATCTTGGTTCTGTTAGGGATAGCACGATCCATGCACTCGTGTTAAGTGTTTATAAAGTGCATTTGTGTAGGATTCAATAGTCGTACCTCTATTGTCCATCTGAATGGGTGTCATGAAGTTCGCCACTTCTGTTTTGAGAACTGTGAAGTTGGCTTTGGAGAAATTTTTTACGGTGTTCATCAGTCATTTCTGTTTTTAAATGGCCCAATGTTTCTTGGTCTGTATCTTTTTCATGACTCTGTTGTATTAAAGAATACAAATTTTCATTTGAAGCTTTTGACAGTTTTTTGTACAAATATTTTTCTTTCCTCTAATTTCTCTCTTAATCTTTTTGAATATCTATTATCCAGAAGTGTTGAGCTTCTTGTATAATAGTGCATAATACATAATATGTACATAATATAATAATAATAATAATAATAATAATAATAATAATAACAACATAATACAACACATAATTCTTTCTTATCCAAGACTTGAGGATGAATTAAATTCCAGCAATACTACTCTCCTTTGCTTGCTGATTTTATCATCCCTCTGTCCAAATCCAAACTCCTGTGTACCAGGGGAGGTTATTGGCCAGATTATTTCATATGTCTTATAAAGAAATGAAAGGCTTAAAGGTCCAAACAGGTGAGTGTAATAGCACCTATTCCTCCCAAAACAAGTGTTGTCAAATCCTTCATTTTAGTGCACTCACCACATTGTAGAAGAGCACAGCAATCCAGAAGGCTGGCACTGGCACTTTAGTCATGGTAAGTCTGGCTTCTCAAATACAGAAGAAAGAGGCATAGATGTGATATCCATGATATAATGATATACCTCCTTGTACAACATATACCTGCTATGGAACACTCCATCAAGCACAAGCATGACAGACATACCTCTCAACCAATCAAGGATACATTTCAACAGAATCAGGGACAAAGCCAGAAAAAATCAGGGGCAATCAGGGGCACTTTTCAAATATTTGTGCTATTAACTTGAGACATTCACAGAATCACAGCATATGAATTAATATACATTTTGTGAGATAAAAGAAATCTACAACTCTTAATTACTGCCATTATTCATTAAGTTTAATTCACCAACTTTCCTCCAAACGTCACCAGTTTTAGGAGAGATTAAGACGGACACAGCTAAAATTTGAGTCAGAATCAGGGACAGTTGAGAGGTCTGATGACAGATCTCTAGAAGCTGTCTTGTGATTAGTTGTGCAGTAGTCCAAACTTTGTCTTCCAAGTGAGTAAGGTACCACTCTGTGCTGCCCACTGAATGAACTAAACAATGTGATTCTACAAAATTTAGTATAAATAAAGCACATTAATAATATGAGGAATCATAAAACATACAAATCTAAGTGTGCTGAATGAAAATTCTGTTTAGTGACTGGAGTGTTGCAGGGTTACATATATCTGTGAATTTCATATGAATTAACACTTAGATTTTTCTCAATGGCACATACTAATGTAAGACATCATTCTGGATGCAAGTTCCAGTCACAAAGTGTCCTGCTATCTCCATAATGGTTACTACATAGGTATACTCTTCAAATAGTAAAAGGTAACATATGCTGAATGACAATATACAGCACAGTAATGCATGATTTATGTGTATATGAGTGTATATATGGTGTGACAGTCTATATTTAGATAAAAGTTGCATTTGTGTTTATGTCAGGTGTGTGTGTGTGTGTGTGTGTGTGTGTGTGTGTGTGTGTGTGTGTGTGTGTGTGTGTGTGTGCGTGTGTGTGCATATGTATACAATATTTTACTTCTTTAAGCATGTCTCATAGGTTCATAGGTAGGTACTAGGCTATTGGCCCAAGGGCCTATGTAAGCCTTGCCAGCAAGGTACCATAGCTTACGCCACCCAAGAAAGTTATTTTCCTGTGCCACTGCCCAGCAGAGACACAGAAGTGATCCCCGGGGTGTATTTCCTATTTCCCATCCACTCATCAAGATTTTTCTTGAAGAGTGCTAATGAAGAACTTTGCTTGACATAGATAGGTAGCTTGTTCCAGAGTATAGCAAGTCTCTGAGACAGGAATCTATCCCTCCAGCATGTCCTGTTTATAGTGATGACAAGGTTTAGGTCCCTAGAGCATGTAGCTTGGAGGGATTGGGATTTCTTTAGGTGTAGCATGTCCAACAGCTCTGGGTTTGACATACCTTTATATGTTAGGCAGAGATCACCTCGGAGTAGGCGATATGCTACAGAGTAAAGCTGGAGTTTTTTGAGGCGGTCAATGTAGGGCATTTATTTGAGGCCAGTAATCCTCTTTATGAGTTACTTCTGTGGCCTTTCCAGCTGCTGCAGATGTCTTGTGAGGAACATTCCAAAAGGGGCGTTGTACTCTATAATGGGTCTAATGAGTGATGAGTAGAGGGGAACAATTACCTCTTTTTTCCTGGATGAGAACCCTTTTATGATGAGGTGTGCCACGTAGAAGGACTTCCTGACTACTGTGGTGATGTGACTATCAAAGGAGAGACTACTGTCCACCTGGATCCCAAGGTCTTTTATCACGCATTCAGTGTTAAGTAGATTGCTGCATATGTGGTAGTTCATAGTTCATAGAGGGGAACGATAACCCCTTTTTTCCCAGATGGGAAACCTTTTGTGATGAGGTGTGCCACGTAGAAGGATTTCCTGACTACTGTGGTGATGTGACTGTCAAAGGAGAGACTACCGTCTACCTGTGTCCCAAGGTCTCTTATCATACTTTCAGTGTTAAGTAGACTACCGCCTATGTGGTAGTTCATGAGTACAGAGTTTTTACCAAAGGGGATGACACTGCACTTTTTGGCATTGAGCTTGAGGCCATGGCTCTGACATCAGGCATCTGTCTCAGTGAGGCCCTTCTGTAGGATGTCCACATCATTTGGGGACTTGACTATGGCTCCTAGTTTGCAGTCATCTGTGAACTTCATCAGCCGGAGGCCTTCTGTGTTAGCCTGTACTTCGGAGAAGTAGATACCAAACAGGAGAGGTCCCAGGACGGAACCCTGTGGCACTCCATTTGTCACTGCCTTGAGGTCAGATTTGGAGTCTGCAACTTTTACAGTGTGGATTCTGTCAGTGAGCCAGTTGGCAACCTATCTTGTGACCAAGGGCGCCCGCAGGCAGGTGCAAGGGGGTGCACTTGCACCCCCCTGGATTTTCTTAATGCTATCTGCAAAAGACACTTTTTTTCTATTTTATTTCCACTTACTTTTTTTTTTTTCTGTAAAGCCTGCATTGTTCGTAGAATCGGACTTTTAGGAAGAAATGTTAGTGGAGGTGGTGTGGCAGGCAGTCACATGACACAACAATGCATAATTGGTGACTAACGGGACAAGCGTCAAACTCCTCCTTAAACTTTATAACTAGCGACCGCATCGTTATGGAAGACTGCAGGTGGACAGTGGAGAAGACTATCCTTCCTGATTCATGGCTGTGGCTATTCAAAACCATCATGTGGTGGAAGGACTGGACTGGACTGGTGGTGGTGTTGGTACAAGAAGAAGGTAGGTTGGTTGCTCCACTCCTGAGTCGGAGTCCTTTTTTTTTTCACAGTGACTGAACACTTGGCGGTTGTCGCCAAAACACAAAAGTGGCGCACTTAATTGAGATGGAGTTTGTGCGAGTGAGTAGTGCTCTGCACCTTCCGTGTGTATATTTTGTGAATTTTGTAAAAGAAAAAAGTGTTTCAGTATCCTTTCCCTCAGACTTAGTTGAACCTCCCCCCTATAGAGCTACCTCATACTTACAATATGGAGCTTAGGAAGCCTTTCCTTCTGTCAACCAATATATGCCTTTAGTCCATGTGAAACGATCATAAACTGAGGCAAACATTTGCAATGTATTTCTACAAGCATTTCATAAAATGGCCGCAGCTTTACTACATCATACCATTAAGTAACCACATTTTAAAACAAAGCATCAGAGCAGTCCTTATTCATTATTGTTGTCCGAATGTAATTCCCCAAAAGTTATTTTATGGCAATTGCAACATCACCTTTAAGGGAGGAACTGCACAATTACAGCATCATAATTCCTGAGGGACAAGATTAAAAGTTAGTTCAAAAGTGTCAACTGTATTATAATATGCGTTTTGATAAAAAACAGTTTCATAAACAGTAATTTTTGACATCTGGTTCTTAGACTTGTCATACTGTAGTTTCTTCTGAATAGCTCAGAAATGAGCTAATTGCCATTTTTGAGATGTCTGTCAGAATACTTTTCTCCTGCCCTTAAAGAAGTTATATATTCACTGCACAGAAAGCAACCTTTTGAACAAGTTATGAACATTTTAGCACATTTTTGTATCAGGTTAGTTTCTTAACAAACACGTGAAACATTTAGGCAAAAACTACTGTAATTCATTAGCATAACTAAGCCTTAATTAATTTGAATGCTTGATGCACATACTATTAATCACTGATTGGATTCAGGTCAAATACCTTTTTCTCATACACAAAATGACATCTCCCTGTCAATGCAAAATATCCTTCTGTCCCAGGTAAGACCATTTTCTCTTCTTTCTGTTAGCTACATAAAAACAGAAAATTTTAATATCTGGGGACAAAAGTACTGTGCATAAACAAAGTTATGACCCAATATTTAATATGTCATATACTGTCCTTTCTGTATAAAGTGTAGATGTTTTCCCTTTGCCTTTGTGGGTCTTCTCTAGAGTGTCTCATTTCTCCCACCTCCCGACATCATGCTGATGAACTGTCAACCACAGGTGTTATGTTAGTGTGTACATATACTCTGTGATTCACTAGCATCCTACCCTCAGCTGGTTCTTGGGCACCTTACTTGTTGAGAAAAGGCTTTGGCTCCCTAAGAAAGACATTAAACAGATTAAAGCAGTTATTGGAAATTAAATGGATGAATGACTGAAAGGCCAGGCTGTTTTTCTTCACTTCAAATGGACAGTTCCTGTTTACTTTGCTGGATCACTTTTTTACTAGCTGGGAATATTTTTATGGATTTCATTCATTAGATGGCTTCCCAAATCTGTATCAACCTCCCTTTTCCATTTTGTACATGGTCAGGGTGTTACTTTAACAGTGCCTATCACCTAGAGTCAGTGTTCACACCACCAGGTGTCTAGCCCTGCTGTGGAACTTAATATCTTTTAATACTATGATCCAAAACTTATAATGTATCCACTTATTCATTATGAAAGTAATAACTGAATTCTCCATACAAGGTAAGCAAATTTTATTCAGCACACCGAAAGAATATTTTGAATCTATATGTATTTTATTTATGTATTTGCTGTGTTGAACCAGTTTCAGTGCACTACATAAATTACAAGATTTATTGGCATCGAGTTAAGTACAAACATATGTTACATTTCACATTTTTTAATATTTTGATACGAAATTCAGTTGTTACTATTTGGATTTCCAAATTTAGTATTTAATTTTAGACAAATTGATTTTTTTTTCTTGCAGCCTACTAATGATTCCGTTTGAGATGCATACAGTCTAGAAAGAAACGGTTGGCACTGGCTCTGCTAGCATAAGAATTTTAATTATAAAATACATCATTCTTTAAGCCATTTTAAAATATGCTATATGTATTCTGTGCTTTTCCAGGTCTATATTACTATACAGAGTCAGGAGGTACAAGCGTACAGCTAAAATTGGACAAGTACTTAAAGCTGGAAATGTGTATTTTATTATTGCCTGCCTCCTTAAATGCAGGAAATTAGATGTGGCACTTTTTTTAGTGGTAGAGAAGAATGTAAGGATTATATAATCATGTCCAGCTTCAAATTATTGCAAATCCTTGATCTACTTCTGTTGCACACTGCTTAAAGTTAGGAACAAAATTAAAAAGTGCATCCACTCACAGTGGAATAACTTTCCATGTCACACTTGGGTCCCTAGGTCTCTGATTACTTTTTCCGTACTCAGTGGGTTGCTGTCTACCAACACAAATCCTGTTACTCTAGCAATACCAACACAAATCCTGTTACTCATGAAAGCAATATTTATAATCTGTCCCTGTTTATTTTAGGCTTTGTCCAGATTGCACTAAGAGGTTGAGGTGTGTGTGTGTGTGTGTGTGTGTGTGTGTGTGTGTGTGTGTGTGTGTGTGTGTGTGTGTGTGTGTGAGAGAGAGAGAGAGAAATGTCCTAGTAAGATCTAACAGGTGGAATTTATTTTAAAATGCATTTTCAAGGAATTGTGAGCTTCAAGGGAAGCAAAGGTTACTGCTGCTCATGCTAAGTCTGCTTAAAATGTGCAACTGTTTTGTTTAGCAAATGGTACCATTGTGGTATAGAATTTTAAAGCCGTGTTAGCACAGCAGGTAGCATACTTGCATCTGGATGCAAAGGGCTGTAGGTTCTATTCCTACAGCATGTACATTTGCATTTTAAGGGGGTATGGTACTACAATTCTTAGTATGTCCTCCCTTGGATGAGACACCCAATAACTATGAACCTGTTTTTCAGCTTGCCACACATTCGGGCTGTAGGTTCCAGTCCTACAGCATGTACATTTGCATTTTAAGGGGGTATGGTACTATTCTTAGTATGTCCTCCCTTGGATGAGACACCCAATAACTATGAACCTGTTTTTCAGCTTGCCACCCATTCCCTATTGTAATATACCAGCTTACCATTTCTTTTAATGTAACATAGACAATTTATTCTTCAAGGGCAACAGGCACTGAATTTGTAAATGAAACACTGAAATATAAAGTTGTTTTCTAGCAACAATCTCTTCATTGGTTTAATGTGGAATTATTCAGATGACTTTCTGCATATTGACCAATATTGGTGGATTGTAATGACAGAAGTTTGAGTGGCCTTTTATGGTTGAAATGTTCTGAACTGGGCAGGTTGTCATTATTGGTTCATATGATTTGTTTCGTTGCTTAAAGGAAGAATGTTGAGAACTATAAATTTAAAACACACTAAAACGTGGTGCTGTATTATACAAGGGATATAATTCAGTTATTATATAGTATAATGAATACAATCAGGAAGGTGAATCAGGAAGGTGAATGAAAGAACTTTTGCATGGTTCTAAAAATGTGTGCAAGGAGCTTGATTTGAAAACAGCTCAAAGGTAAACTTACCTCAGCACTGGCCAGATGCATTTTCTTTGAATGTGAGTTTCAATGCTGTTTCAGTGAATGTGGGTTTCAAAGGTAAAGTTTTAATGCTAAGTCTGTTTTCATTGCAAGACTATTGCTTTGTTTAGGTTTAGTAAATGCCTATCAGTGTTTGTGCTATAAAATTTGAAATAAAAGTTGTAAATGAAATCCAAATATCTGTAATCATTGTAGAAGTAAAGCATAAAACTATGCACACTGAGAGATTTGAAAAGTGTTTATGACAAAAGGGGAGAAATATCCAAGTAACAGAACACTGGAATGGCTGCGTGGGTGGTGGGGGCAGGACTCTGTTGCTGTGTGGGTGTGGCTCTGTTGCTGTGTGGGCGGGGTTCTGGGTTGTGTGGGCAGGGCTCTGGGTTTGCACCCCCCTGCAAAAAATCCTGCGGGCTCCCTTGCTTGTGACGTAGGGATTTATGCCTAGTTTAGTGAGTTTAGCTATAATTCCAGAATGAGGGATAGTGTCGAAAGCCTTGGCGAGGTCAAGATAGACTGTGTGAACCACCTTACCCTCATCCACGGCTTTGGTGACTGCCTCAAAGAAGTCAATTAGGTTCAGGAGGCATGATCTGCCTTTCACAAACCCGAACTGGGTGGGATCCAGAGTTTGGAGGTTACCAATGTCACAATGGAGATAACAGCACAGTGGCCATAACATGATAATTTCATAAATATGGAGAACTAATACTGCTGCAGGCACTGCAGCAGTATAATGTGCCAGTACTGAGTCACAGAAGGGAAAGTGTCCGGTACTGTCTTAGTGTCTGTGTATACATAACACAGGCTTGTTGTTGCTGTTACAGATATGCATGAGTAGTCCTGGTGCTGGACAAGGAAGGAATGCCACAAGTGGTGGACCACCACCACCATTAAGTGATACTGTGGAGCTTTTAGTATTATTTGGTAGCCATGGCACTAACCAAAGACACCTGGCAATGGTAATGACACATATGTCTCTCCAGGTGCATATATGTGCTATAAATACTAATATCAAGTTTTGTCACAATTGTACAAGACTGGTGTTAGAGCTATTATGTACTGACATATCTCATGTAACAGACATGCTCTTCTGCAGATGTGAATGGACCAGTTACAACTGCTGACCCTGACAAAACGGGTATGTTGCCTGCACTTGCTTTTCATATTTTCCAGTTTTCGATATGTCACCTTCATTCGTGCATTACACATATCCTGCATGTGTTTAAATGCCTTCCATTGTGTTGCAGTGGCCATGCAGTCCTCTAAATGGGAAGTATCTCCAGGTATGAATGTACACTGTGATAGATGCCTATGTGACCCATGTAAAAGTGACTTACTAGTGACACTGTCTTCCTTTGTAGGAAAAGAGATGTCATAACATGCCAGGATCTGGTTGCTAGAACTGCTGAGGAATGCAATAGCTCCACTGCTACAAAATGACAGAAGGGTGGACTGGACTCCACATCAGTAGAACCAGATCAGAATGATGTAGTACACACAAAGGACATGGTACCAGGTACACAGGTCCTGGCACTAGGACTCAGGGCATGGCAGCAGGTATACAAGACAAGGCACCAGGTACATAGGATATGGCACAAGTTCTCAGCTCAAGACATGGGTCAGGACATTGCACCAGGCACACAGGACATGGCAGAAGGTACAGAGGGCATTAAGTAATCGTTAGGGGTCTGAGTGGAGAGATGATAAATCAGCAATGAAAGGAGAAGAGTATTCCTGGAATCAAATTCACTCTCAAGTCTTAGTGAGTACCTTCATGAGGTGAACCCTGGTTTTCACAAAATCTCACCGAGACAACGCTGATATATAGACTGCAGTTTATATAGCATATATAATGGACAGAAGTAGGTTAAAAAATAAAAACGATAACTGGAAGCACGACAACCAGGGAAAAAAGTGTCCAATCCTGGTAGGTGCACTGGTGTCAGGACTGGAAGAAATGACAGTGTAGAATCTTCAAGACACGGAAACACATTCCTACAATGGGGTTAGGCAAGGTCCAGAGGGAGGATGGCTCCCTGCTGTAGAAGGAAGTAACAGTCCACAAAAATCACAAAAACTGATAGACCAAAGAAGAGCCATAAAGATGATACGAGTGGACTATTGAGAATAAGAAAGAAAGTATGTATTGTTACTATTATGCAAAAAGATTAAGAGAAATTAAAGGAAAGAAAAACGCTTGCACAAGAAAAACTGTCACAAGCTTCAAATAAAAATTTGTGTTCATTAATACAACAGATTTACAAAAAACATTATATAGACCAAGAAACCTTAGACTGTTTGGAAAAAGAAGCAACTGAAGATGTGTGAGAATATAAAGAACAAAATCTAGAGATTTTTGAAAGGCATAAAAAAGAAATATGGACATGGGAAAGAAAGAGAGATCTGATATGGTACAGTATTTATGCAAAGGAGAAAAACAGATTAATCAATACAAAATAGCAACCTCACAGATATTCAAAGAGAAATACAGGCAAAGGCATCCAGATATGGAAAATTTCACAATACAAAAAATAAGATCACAAACAGGGAACATAGAACAGAAGATTAATAAAGCAGAAGTTAAAAAAATAGAAGCTGAAGTTATGGAATACCTGAGAAGTGAAGGATTTAGTGTAGAAAGTCCAACACAGGTTATATCACAGTATAATGGAACAACGAGTCCCCCAAGTAAGGAGAAACAGGAGGACCAAGTAGACATCTGAAGAAGAAATATGAACACGGAAAAGAAAAAGGCATTTAGGATCATAGAATTATAGGATCATGGGAGGTTACTAGGCTAATGGCTCCTGGGGCCCTTACAAGCCTAACCAAGAGTTTATCCCAAAAAAGAAACCACAGTCAGCACTTTTAATATCATGTAATATTTATGTGAAGTAGAAAGCAAAATGAATCAATACAAAAAGAGCAGCACCAAAGATATTTGAAGAGAAATAAAGGCAAAGGCATCTGGATATGGTAAATGTTACAATACAAAAAATAAGTAAACAAAGAGGAAAAGTAAAACAGAGGATTAGCAATGGAGAAGTTAAAGAAACAGAAAGTGAGGTTATGGATTACCTGCAAAGTGAAGGATTTAGTGAAGAAAATCTAACTCTTGATAATACCACAGCAGGAAAGAGCAATGGATCCCCAAATTAAGGAGAAACGAGTGGAGAGGAAAGTATCTGATCAATTGCCATATGAAGATACTTTGGAGCCTTCCACTGAAAACCAGTACAAAAGTTCAGTTGGAGTTGCACAGCAAGGGAAGGAACAGGAAACTACGGCAACTCTGATGCAGTCAATGTTATAAGCAGTGATAGGCGAGTGAGTTCCCATATGAAAACAAAGGATGACACAGGATGAAACTAAAGAGAATGTAGCACAGGAAGATGCTCTGGAACTTTCTGTGGAATACCCTTATGAAATGGAGAACAAAGAATGTGCCCTTAGTTTAGAAGAAAATTGTCTAAGAGAAGCATACCACTTAACTTCTTAACACAAAAAATCTGGAGAAAGGCAAAAATTATGGGGGGTACAAAGGCCTAAAAAAGGGGCAAATTTTAAATATTGCTTTTATAAACTTAGAAAGAATAAAAAGGTTTTGTGTTAGCAAGCATTTTCTAATGGATACGAAGTCTGTAACTGAAATGCATGTCTTTATTTAGTGACTTCAGATTTCAATGATTTGTCAGAAAACATAAAATTTTATCTGGAACAGATCAAAAATATGACGCAAAAATCTGGACATTCTGTGAAAATCTGTACAGTTGTGTGTTGTGAGAGTTGCTTGATTTAATACAGATGGGCAGACATCTTAACATCAATGAAAGAAATACGACTACAGAACGTGAATAAAATCCAAAAAGTTACTAATTTGATAAAACAAAAGAACACAGTAATCAGGACTCTTCATAGAAATTCATGTGATATAACAAAAGTAAGTAGGATATATTACTGTGCAGGTAAATTAATAACAGATAAAGTCTTACCACAAAACACAGAGAAGTAAGGGAAAGAAAGGTGAGAAATCAAATACCATCATGGAAGTAGTGAATAGAGAAAACTATAAAATCAATTAAGACAAGGAGTGTCACTGTTAGAAGAGTGTAGCAAAGGGAACAGATCAACAAAAATACTCAGAAAGATAGACATGGTAAAAGCAATGCACAGTATCAGAACAGATCAGGATCTATCATGAATTATTTCAAATAATAAACTATCAGCACAAGCAAAAAAGCCTAGAATATATGCTGATAAATATCAAGGAAAAATACAAATTAAGCAATTTGTTGGTGACCCAAAAAGGTTTTATAGAGAAATGGGAAACAAAGGAAAAGGAATTGAAACACCACCAAAAAAAGAAGAAATGGATACATTTTGGAGAAATATCTATGAAGATCATGTGGGACATAACAAAGATGCTGAACAGACAGAAGTGAAAGAAAGAATAAGAAGTTCAAATGCACAGAATACAGAATGGAATGAAGTTAACAGCCAGAGAGATTGAAACAAAGTTAAGAAAAGCTCCTAATCAGAAAACTCCAGGCCCAGATGCAGTACTTAACTTCTGGCTAAAAGTATTACCATCTTCATATGAAGATGTAGCCATCAGTAAGGACTATGTATATGCGTACCCCAAACAGACACCAACCTAGTTAACAACAGGAAAAACAATACTCCTACTTAAGACTGAACCTGCAAGCTATCTTAAAAACCATAGACCGATAACTTGCCTTCTGACGATGTATAAACTATACACTAGAATTAATGCCGACAGAGTTTATAGTCATTTAGAAGAAAACTCGATCATGGCAATATAACAAAGGGGTAACAAAAGAAAGTCATATGGAACAAATGATCATTTGTTGTTAAATAAAGTTATAATGGAGAACTGTAAAAAGGGGAAGAATCTAAGTATGGCATGGATAGACTACAAAAAAGCATTTGACAGTATCACACATTCATGGATAAGAGAGTGCTTAAAAATGTATAAGATACAAGTTACACAGTGACCATGAAACTGTGGCAAACCACTTTGCAATTAAGCCATGATAAAAGACAAATTATTATTCCAGGGATAAAAGTTCAAAGGGAGATATTCCAGGGTGACCCTTTGTTACCACTACTCTTTTGTCTTGCCCTTAATGCATTAAGCTGTCTACTTAACAGATCAGTTCATGGCCACAAGTAGATTTCCAGAAAACAACAAAGTGTAAAGATTTCTCATCTTCTTTTTGTGGATGATTTAAAACTGTATAGTTCATCAGATGAGGAATTGAAAGCACAACTGCAAGTGGTCAAAACTTTTCCAGATGATATAAGAATGCCATTTGGTCTTGATAAATGTGCAAAAGCAACCTTTAATGCAGCTTTCCTGCATTAAAGGTTGCTTTAATGCAACCTTTAATGCAGCTTTTCTGCATTAAAGGTTGCTTTAATGCAATCATTAATGCAGCTTTCCTGCATTAAAGGTTGCATTAAAGCAACCTTTAATGCGGGAAAGCTGCAACATCAAGAAAACATCAGCCTGGGACAGGAATGTGATATAAAAGAATTTCAGCAAGAGGGAATGTACAAATTTTTCAGAACTGATGAAGGATCAACAATAAAACATGAACAAATGCAAAGAAAACTTAGTAAGGAATATTTCAGAAGACTAAAATTAATACTGAAAACGGCGCTGACATCTAGGAATGCAATCCAAGCTATAAACAAATTTGCTTTTCCTGTTCTAACTTACCGTTTGGAGTGATTGACTGGCTCCAAAAGGTATTGGATCAGTTGGACAGGAAAACAAGAAGGATGATTCATGCTTATCAAATGATTTATAAAAATCATTGTATACCAAGACTATATATTCTCCATTCTGAAGGAGGGATAGACCTTGTGGAAATTAATTATATGTATAGATCTGCAACTGTAGGACTGCATATCTGCTGACCCAAATGTAGTGAAAGTTTTAAAACACAAGGAGAATAAGTTTAAGATGACTTTCCTGCTTAGTTTAATATAAGCATAACAGTGTCAAACTGGAATGGAAATCAAACCAGAAGTAGATAAAAATCAGACAGCAACTGGATGTGCCAAAAATAAAAGAAAGAGTATAAGGTGAAGGATCAGATGAGAAGGCAATAAGCTGGTTGCGTAAGTGTGTACACCCTTAACCTACTACTTTGTTGAAGCACCTTTTGATTTAATTACAGCATTCAGTCTTGTTGGGTACACACCTGCCATCAATTAAATGCACTCTGATTAACCCCAAATAAAGTTCAGCTGCCCTAGTAGGATTTTCATTTACTCAGTTGCCTGCTCACAGCAAAAGCCATAGTTCGCAGAGAGCTTACAAAGCATCAAAGGGATCTCATTGTTGAAAGGTATCAGTCAGGAGAAGGGTACAAAAAAATTCCACAGCATTTTATATACCATGGAACACAGTGAAGACAGTCATCAAAAAGTGGAGAAAATATGAGACAATAGTGACGTTGCAAAGAACTCAACTTCCCTCCAAAATTGATGTAAAGACAAGATGAAAACTGGTTAAGAAGACTGCCAAGAAACCTATAGCAACACTGAAGGAGATGCAGGAATTGCTGGCAAGTACTGGTTGTGCACTACATATGACAACAATCTCCCGTATTCTCCATATGTTTGGACTATGGGGTACGGTTGCAAGACGGAAGCCTTTTCTTACACAAAAAAAATCCAGGCCTGGCTAAAATTTGCAAAACAATACATCAAGTCTCCCAAAAGCATGTTGGAAAATGTGTTATGGTCTGATGAGACCAAGGTTGAACTTTTTGGTCACAATTCCAAAAGGTACATTTGGTGCAAAAACAACACTTCACAACACCAAAAGAACACCATCCCCATGGTGAAGCACGGTGGTGGCGGTATCATGCTTTGGGGTTGCTTTTCTTTAGCTGGAACTGGGGCTTTAGTCAAGGTGGAGGGAATTATGAACAGCTCCAAATACTAGTCACTTTTGGCCCAAAACCTTCAGGCATCTACTAGAAAGCTGAAGATGAAGAGGAATTTCACCTTTCAACACGAAAATTACCCCAAGCATACATCCAAATCAATAAAAGAATGACTTTACCAGAATAAAATTAAAATTTTAGAATAGCCCAGTCAGAGCCCAGACCTAAATCCAATAGAATATCTGTGGGGTGACCTGAAGAAGGCTGTGCACAAGAAATGCCCTTGCAATCTGACAGATATGGAGCACTTTTGCAAGGAAGAGTGGGCAAATATTGCCAAGTCAAGATGTGCCATGCTGATAGACTCCTACCCAAGAAGACTGAATGGTGTAATTAAATCAAAAGGGCTTCAACAAAGTATTAGTTTAAGGGTGTGCACACTTATGCAACCAGCTTAATGCACATTTTTTGTTTTTTATATTTTTTCCCCAACAGATTTGTTTGTTTTTCAACTGAATTGTACAAGATATATAAGTCACATTAAAGGTGGGAAAAGTTTTGAAATGATTTATTGTGGTCTCATTTTTTTATATCACAAACGCCTGACATTTTAACAGGGGTGTGTACACTTTTTATATCCACTGTAGGTCCACCTCATCATCATGGGAAAATGATGAGGCTGATCTCACACAGAGTAGCAACAAACTCCTGCATCTTAATCAAAGGTGGTTCAGCTGATAGGCCACCACCTGTCACCCTACCCTCCTGGACAATGCTGGCAGCATGCTTTTCGACCTATCTAATCATGATGGTGTCCCTTTTTCTGATCTGCTCAAACTTCCAACACATCTAGCCTCAGCTGCTGAGAGTGTTAATGTCTGCAACAGCATCCTGAAATACATTGTCACAGTTGTGCCAATACATGGGCCAGTGCCAGCTAGGAATGCCTCCTCAGTGACTTTCCAAAGGAAGGCTGCTACGGCCTCTTCTCTTGCTTATGGTGGGACTTCAGTGGTTAGGACTGCTGATGTCCCTACTAGTGACTCTGCAGAGTTGACTGTTTTGTCACCACCCAAAGGCAGCTGGCAGCAGTAGTGGGGGAGATGGTATACTGGTGTGTGGAAGCCCACAACAGCCACCTGGAAAGGCTCCTGCTGTGATATGTAGAGTTGTGTCCCATCCCACCACTGACAGCATCATGTGATCCAAGACTCAGGGTGAAAGAGCATAATGTAATGCCTGACCTATCAGCAGGGATGACACAGGAAGTACGGTATAGGGGACTGTACCGCCCCCCATAACCCTTCCAGTGTTCTCATCCCTGTTTGTTTTTTTCTCACTATTTTTGCCCATTCCTCCCCATTGCCATTACCTTTCCTTTGCTGCCTGCTGTACATACATCCACTGTCATCTCCCCCTCCTCAGTGGGTCAGCACTGTCCTTGTCATTCTTGTCTGTGTTATGCTTTTGTGCATTTGCTCCTGATATGTTCATTCACATGCTTACCACAACTTCTTTCCTTCCTTCCCCACCTTTCCTTCTTTGAAAGGTGAAAATGGACATCTGTCTCTCCCATCATATTTATTCCCCACCTGTTTTCCTTCTGTGTTTTCCACTGCTGGCTTTCCACTTTTTCTACTGTACTATGTTCTCATTTCCAGCCCTTCTTCTGGTCAAAAAACAGAACTAGTGTGCCTTGAGCCCTTTAAGGCTCAGAACTGTTATTCTTGTCTTGGTGCGTTTGTGTTTGTGTGAACATTCTATGTTCGGCATTTGTGCTCATTGCATTACATGGGCACTTACTGTCTCTGTCTTTCCCTCTACATAGATCCTGCACTGATTGTGGACAGGATTAATAATTGCCTGCTGTCTCAGCTCTGGGTTTTTGCACTGTTAATTGATAATAAGCTCTGAGTCACATTGTACCCAGAAAGTAAACAGTCACCATCTCATCTCCATTGAGGTAAGTATGTTTCTGAATCATATGGAAAGTCTTTTCACAACCTCTTTTATGTAAGTAGACATGCCAAGTGTTCAAACTTCTACTCATCCAAAACACAAACAATAGTACCACAACACCTCACTACTTCAGCCCTGCACCTGAAAGAAAATAGTCTAAACTTTGACATACAAAAATCATGGATCATATCAGACAACATTTCTTCATGTTCATTGTTTATACATCACACATAAATTTACAGCAACCCAACACTTTTCTTTAGAACAAGCTTCCATCCTTTCCATACAACGCACCCCTTTCTTAAACTCCTTGCCTAATTTCTCCACCTTCTTGTATCTTTCTCCATCTCTTGCTTCTTATATGCCCTGCAGTCATTCTCTTAAGTCTCACAGCCATAGGTTGCACTTCAGTCCTTTCCTCTATTGTACACCCTCCCCCTGCTTAAATCCACACAGACAAAAAAAAAATCTCTCCTTACCAAATTTGCATATATCCTTTTTCATATCTTCATTTCCTGCCTCCATATTTTCATTACCACTAAACAACACTACCCACATATGTAACTGATCTATCTCCTGCTTCAAATATCACTGACATTCACTTCATGCTCCCATCTCTCCTTCTCCAGCCTCAAGAGTTTTTTATAGCACTAACGCAATAACAACCAGTGCAAATCTGCTAATGCCCCTACTGTGGTCGCTTCCCAAGCTATTTTCAAAAATATTTCATCTAGACTTTCTCCCTAAACCATAAATCACACTCTCTCCATCCATTAATTTTTCAATCTACCAATAGCAACATCCAACTCCTTCCTCCCCAAAGTTTCATGAATACAACCCATTCTACCCTTTACTCACCTCTCTCCACATAATCCTGTCCCCTATCTCTTGCTTCTTCTGTTCAGTAACTCTGCCTTCCCTACTTTTCTCAATCAGATTTCTAATCACTACAAGAATACTTCTGTACACTAACCAGCTGCTCCAGTGGCATGAAATATATTCTTCAACTCTTGAAAATGTAAAACGCTTCCCTTATGTTGTTAAACTCACGAAACATTAAAAACTGTTCCCACTGCCCCCTTTAATAACCTTCCTTAACCTCATTACTTCCTGACTTTCCCAACCAGCAAACACCCTCTTCTACTTCTTTCAGGAATCCATTTTCCATAGTCCCCTAAATATCATCTCCCTTTCCTTCACTCCATCCACTAACCTGCCTAATTACGACCTAACATTTTTCCTTCTCTATACATCCAAACATTCCCTTGAGTTTGTCCACTTTCCCTTCTTGCCATCTCATCCATTTTGAATTGGTAAGAACATTCTCCTAGCTTTTTGCACTACATTATCTTCTGTACTGTATTGTATAGTTAGGGATGCTCCAGCTGCCAGGCCTTTTCTGACCTGAACATTTCCTTTACAAACCTCTCTCTAGCCCCTGTGCAAATGAGTCTATCACAACCTTTTTCAATTACCCAACATTCAGTTTTTTTTTGAGAAATACTAAAATGCTTAGTCATAGAGATAATCAAAGGTAGTACCACACACCTCACTAATTCCACCCTTTTACCTCAAGAAAGATATTGTATTTTACCACCTAACAAATAATCTCTTTGTTGCTTTAGATCATCCCAGTTCTTGCCTCTAGTTTCATTCAATGAACTGGACATGCACAAACATACATAATTTTCCCATCTCTTTGCACATGACCTGATCTATTCCCAGTACTATTCATTTCTGGGGATTAAAACACAATTGTGATTCTTTATCAAAACCCACAACTAGCTCCAGGGTGATAGGTAACTGGATTTTTGCATCTGCCAGGAGTATCATATTAATTGTCCCAAATAAATAAAACTCATTTCTTCCTCACCCACTTACTGACTCTTCACAATTTCTCCATAATCTTCTAGGCCAATTTTTTGATTACCACCAAAAATAATCCCAGTGATAATGGGAGACGTTAGGTCATTTCCCATTCAAGGCACACATTTCCTGACTTACTCTACTCAGTTTGCTAATATGTATACCAATGGAGATTTATATAGTGTTAAACCCTTTCCAGCCATCTCTTTTTACCCACACTCTACTGAACTATTCAAAACTTTAAATCCAAAATAACAACTTGCCTACATGGAGCAAATGAATGACGTCCTTTATGGAACCCTGAAGACCTGCTTTCCATAACCCACATGGGCTCTGTTGGGGGAGGGTTGAGGAGAATGGCAATGAGTGGCTGTTGTTGATTCACCCATATCTGGGGTATAGAGGTAGCTTTACCCCACCATTTAGAAAGCACCTAAGTAGAGAACTAGGTGTTGCCTAAATTAGCATGCTCAGTACATGACCACTACGTGTTGCTGTCCAGTGATCATGTATTAGTATGCCTAAGGAGGCATGCATGCCTTCTGCAGGTAGACAACTATAGTGGAACTCAATGGAGAAACTGTAGGGAGTAGGAGATCTAGTCATTACAGCATAACACAAAAAGTCCTGATGAATGCCTGGAGGATGACAATCAACCAGTTCTCGTAAAAAAAGAATGAATAGGCTGGATTCAGCTCTTGCCCAGTAGCAAATTAAATGTTGGGCAGGCATCAAGGACCTCAAAAATTCATAACAGACATTAGTAAAAGCTTTTTGACTATCCATTAGAAGTGTTCTCACCTGACAGTTACCCTATATCTCAAGCCATCTTAAGAAATATAAAAATATTCTCCTTTGATATGCTTATAATTCCCCTTTCAAGAAACTGACTAAGAAATACCTTCTCCAATCTAGCTCTCTAATTCCTTGAAAAAACCTTGGCATCAACATTATACATATAGTACCATTGACCTATAATGTGCTGAATTTTCTACAGCTCACCTTTTTTTTTTCCAAAATGTTTTTATTCATTTTATAACACAATAACTTAACACAGTCTATATCACATTATCGCATTTTCAAAATATCGAATGGCTACAATGTTGAAAATGCCGTTCAGCGAATTGTTTTTTGTGAGATCGCGGTACTGTGAGGATCGGAAAATTTGCCCTTTCCTCACTGTAGTGTGATCTTGGAGTTGGTATATATAATTAGTGGGGGTGCAACCCCCCCCCACAAGAACGGTTTCGCTGAATGGCATTTTCGATATTGTAGCCATTCGATATTATTAAAATGCGATAATGTGATATAGACTCAACTTAGTATAGTAACAACAAAAAAAAAAATCTATATACAATGTCCACAACTTAAAAGCAATATACATAGAACACTTTGTATTTCTCTAACAGATTAGACAATTTTGTCCAATCAATTAAATGATGAGTTGTGTTGTTAGCCCTTGCTTTTATAGTAGCAATCTCATTCTTACAAATGTATTTCACAAGATGAATAAACTCAACTTTAAAGACAAGAGTAGATTGGGATTTCCAATTTTAGTAACAATTTCCTTGCTATAGAGAGGATAGACCATAGTAAAAATGTTTGGTTTTTAGGAATGACTTCAAGAACAGGAACATTGAAGAGGATAAGGGAGTCAGAAATTATACAGTTGTCATTCCATAGAGATTTACAAAGATATTTAAAGTCTAACCAAAATGGGGAAATTGTTTTGCAATTAACAACCATATGTATCCAGTCAGCATCAGGGTGTCCACATCTGTAGCATTTCATTTCATCTTTCTTGTACAATATTGCTAGTCTACGTGGGGTGAAAAAACATCCATGTAAAACTTTCCAAGTATATACATGCCAGAGCATGGAAGATGTGTCTCTTTTAAAAGTACCATAATTTGTAATTTCTATTATTTACTCAGATAGTTCCCTTTTTCATTTTCATTATTTCCTTAAACAGTATTGCTAAATATTCATTTATTTGTTGTCCCAACCTCTTATAAATCCATAGCATGCTCAACTGATCCCAGGCCTTGTATTCCTTTAAATATCTAACTGCTTCAACTACATCTCCTGCCTTACTTCTCTGTTAAGCACCTCCCTATCTCCTTTATCCACCACATGACTTAACCACTCACAGAATTCCTATCTTTTCTTAATGGGTACAGCTGCTCAAAACCCCCTCTGAAGACATGTCTAATTCATCTACTAGTAGTTACTCTTCCTCGATATTTAACTCTCTGCTACCAGCTCTTATTTTACTGATCATTAATCTTCAAGCCAATGATTTTACATCATTCTTCCTATGAACCCACTTGTAGGCCAGGTTCCTAGCCAGCTTTGCTTCAGTCATCTATTCCCCCACATTTCTCAAATTCTGCATTTCCTCTTGTATCATTACACTGGTCTCTTTCAGCCTTCTCTGCCATTTTCAAAATAATATTTCCACTTTACTAATTTTGGTATCCTTCAGCTTTGTAACTACACCCTCCTTTCATAAATATTGTCCTCCACACTCTGAAGAGCAATGGATTCTCTCATTCCCACTAACCATTTGTCTTTATCATTTCTCTTCAGTACTTGATCTAACACATCTTGCATCCATCCTAACTGCCTAAAATCTCATCAGTGCCCTGGATTACACCTCACTTCATTTGGTTCCTCATCTCCCTATAAGTAATTGATTCTTACCGTGGTGTGATCTGATAAAGTCCACTCTAATATTTTAACATTTTTGCCCTGCTCCATTGTCTTCCCATCCATTAATAGCTTATTAACTGTATGTGTTTGCTTGAACTCATTTTTATAGAATGTAAATCTCTCCTTGCCACCCATTTTGATCAGATACCCATCATCTCCATCCTTTCATTTAATGCTTTCTGCCACACCTTATGGAATTCTATTCTCCCATATAGTCTATTTACTTCAAGCCCCACTACCACAATAAAATCCCCCCAAATCAGTATAGTCCCCTATCTCTTCTGTTTAATGATTATGTATCTGGACCACCTCTCAGCTATATGCATTTGGTCCATAAATATTTGTAAATACTATCCCCTCACTCCCATTTCCCTACCACCAAGCATCCCTTCTCATCCCGCCTCTACTTCCCTTTTCTCTATCTCTCAGTTCCACTCAGGAATATACTTAGTCATCTCCTACCCCCTTTACTACAGTTAACTCCCTTCCCACTATATACTTTTCTTTCCAATCACCTGACTTCTCTTTTCTCTAACTGCAGTTTTTGTAGCATCATCACATACATTCCCTTGTAATTCATTTAACTAAAACCCTCTGTCTTTTTGTAATTGGATTATTTAAATCCCCTAAAATCCATCCAACAACTCATAGCTCCTTGCCATGCTTCTGGAGATAGGCCTTAGATGCCTTTGGGTATGGCTATATTGTGCAGCTATGCTACTCCCCAGCAGTGTAAAATTGTGCAGCTATGCTACTCCCCAGCAGTGTAAAATGTTGAGTGCTATAATCCAAGCTTTGAAATGGTCAGCTTCAGTTATTTGACCACAAGTTTCTATTTTTTCCCTATTTTTATCTTACTATGCTTCCATCCCCCAAATATTCCCCTTCTCCTATTGGATATCGATACATTTCAACTGTCCCTAATTCTGCAAAACATCCTTAATTTTTACCTCATATTTTTGGCCTGTCCGTTGGAATGTTTTGATTTTCTGGTAAATCACTGAGGATTACAGATAGTCACTAATGCCAGACATTAGAATTTCATACTTCTTATTGCTCAGAAAATGTGTGCTGATGCAAAATCTGTTGTTCTATCACTTCTTTATATGAATTAGAGTTGTGTCTTTAGGCTTTTCCCGGTTAGGGGTCACCACAGCGGAACTCTGGTCCGCTAATGATTGGCAGTTGATTTTTACTTACCGGGTTGCCAGCCCTGACGTACAACCTTCAACAAAGGAACGCCCCATTCACGCATGTCTCCACGCAGAAGACACTACAGCTGAGAGTCGAACCGGACAGAGTCTTACTGTGAGGCGACAACGCTACCGCAGCACCACCAGCACGGATCTTTATATGAATTAGAGTAATATTTAAAAATTGACCCTGTGTTTGGACCCTCCCCCATTATTTTGGCTTTGTCCAGAATACTTGAGCAAAGAAGTTAAGAGGTATAACCATTCCTCATCCTCTCTCTAACTTTTCCACTCATAATTTTCTTCAGTGTACCCTTTAAATTCTGTAACCCCCAACTTCTCCTATAATGCTGTCATCATTTATCCTCAAATACCTGACATTCAATGCACATAACTTCTGAGTACTCCTGTTCCACAGCGTCTACATAGAATGGGTGTCCTCATACCATACTGACAAATTTTCTCACAAAAAACATCACCATTTCAAAATTCCAAACTGAGGAAGAAAATATATTAAATCAGGTTGTTCTCTCTTGTTCCTCTGTCCCATTTTTATATCTGTCCAAAATAACTAAAAGCTTTAGTTCATTCAGTATTTTAAACATTTAAGACTCCTATATAACAGAGACATGCTTATTCTCAGTTCTCTCATTTAATTTTGCCATTTAATCCATGGCACAACTTTTCAAATGAAAGGTCTTAAAATCAACAGACAGTGCAGATAGAGATAAATCAGATCACAGTGCAACAGCAGCTTGTTACTCATGCAACAGACAGTGCAGATAGAGATAAATCAGATCACAGTGCAACAGCAGCTTGTTACTCATGCAACAGACAGTGCAGATAGAGATAAATCAGATCACAGTGCAACAGCAGCTTGTTACTCATGCAACAGACAGTGCAGATAGAGATAAATCAGATCACAGTGCAACAGCAGCTTGTTACTCATGCAACAGACAGTGCAGATAGAGATAAATCAGATCACAGTGCAACAGCAGCTTGTTACTCATGCAACAGACAGTGCAGATAGAGATAAATCAGATCACAGTGCAACAGCAGCTTGTTACTCATGCAACAGACAGTGCAGATAGAGATAAATCAGATCACAGTGCAACAGCAGCTTGTTACTCATGCAACAGACAGTGCAGATAGAGATAAATCAGATCACAGTGCAACAGCAGCTTGTTACTCATGCAACAGACAGTGCAGATAGAGATAAATCAGATCACAGTGCAACAGCAGCTTGTTACTCATGCAACAGACAGTGCAGATAGAGATAAATCAGATCACAGTGCAACAGCAGCTTGTTACTCATGCAACAGACAGTGCAGATAGAGATAAATCAGATCACAGTGCAACAGCAGCTTGTTACTCATGCAACAGACAGTGCAGATAGAGATAAATCAGATCACAGTGCAACAGCAGCTTGTTACTCATGCAACAGACAGTGCAGATAGAGATAAATCAGATCACAGTGCAACAGCAGCTTGTTACTCATGCAACAGACAGTGCAGATAGAGATAAATCAGATCACAGTGCAACAGCAGCTTGTTACTCATGCAACAGACAGTGCAGATAGAGATAAATCAGATCACAGTGCAACAGCAGCTTGTTACTCATGCAACAGACAGTGCAGATAGAGATAAATCAGATCACAGTGCAACAGCAGCTTGTTACTCATGCAACAGACAGTGCAGATAGAGATAAATCAGATCACAGTGCAACAGCAGCTTGTTACTCATGCAACAGACAGTGCAGATAGAGATAAATCAGATCACAGTGCAACAGCAGCTTGTTACTCATGCAACAGACAGTGCAGATAGAGATAAATCAGATCACAGTGCAACAGCAGCTTGTTACTCATGCAACAGACAGTGCAGATAGAGATAAATCAGATCACAGTGCAACAGCAGCTTGTTACTCATGCAACAGACAGTGCAGATAGAGATAAATCAGATCACAGTGCAACAGCAGCTTGTTACTCATGCAACAGACAGTGCAGATAGAGATAAATCAGATCACAGTGCAACAGCAGCTTGTTACTCATGCAACAGACAGTGCAGATAGAGATAAATCAGATCACAGTGCAACAGCAGCTTGTTACTCATGCAACAGACAGTGCAGATAGAGATAAATCAGATCACAGTGCAACAGCAGCTTGTTACTCATGCAACAGACAGTGCAGATAGAGATAAATCAGATCACAGTGCAACAGCAGCTTGTTACTCATGCAACAGACAGTGCAGATAGAGATAAATCAGATCACAGTGCAACAGCAGCTTGTTACTCATGCAACAGACAGTGCAGATAGAGATAAATCAGATCACAGTGCAACAGCAGCTTGTTACTCATGCAACAGACAGTGCAGATAGAGATAAATCAGATCACAGTGCAACAGCAGCTTGTTACTCATGCAACAGACAGTGCAGATAGAGATAAATCAGATCACAGTGCAACAGCAGCTTGTTACTCATGCAACAGACAGTGCAGATAGAGATAAATCAGATCACAGTGCAACAGCAGCTTGTTACTCATGCAACAGACAGTGCAGATAGAGATAAATCAGATCACAGTGCAACAGCAGCTTGTTACTCATGCAACAGACAGTGCAGATAGAGATAAATCAGATCACAGTGCAACAGCAGCTTGTTACTCATGCAACAGACAGTGCAGATAGAGATAAATCAGATCACAGTGCAACAGCAGCTTGTTACTCATGCAACAGACAGTGCAGATAGAGATAAATCAGATCACAGTGCAACAGCAGCTTGTTACTCATGCAACAGACAGTGCAGATAGAGATAAATCAGATCACAGTGCAACAGCAGCTTGTTACTCATGCAACAGACAGTGCAGATAGAGATAAATCAGATCACAGTGCAACAGCAGCTTGTTACTCATGCAACAGACAGTGCAGATAGAGATAAATCAGATCACAGTGCAACAGCAGCTTGTTACTCATGCAACAGACAGTGCAGATAGAGATAAATCAGATCACAGTGCAACAGCAGCTTGTTACTCATGCAACAGACAGTGCAGATAGAGATAAATCAGATCACAGTGCAACAGCAGCTTGTTACTCATGCAACAGACAGTGCAGATAGAGATAAATCAGATCACAGTGCAACAGCAGCTTGTTACTCATGCAACAGACAGTGCAGATAGAGATAAATCAGATCACAGTGCAACAGCAGCTTGTTACTCATGCAACAGACAGTGCAGATAGAGATAAATCAGATCACAGTGCAACAGCAGCTTGTTACTCATGCAACAGACAGTGCAGATAGAGATAAATCAGATCACAGTGCAACAGCAGCTTGTTACTCATGCAACAGACAGTGCAGATAGAGATAAATCAGATCACAGTGCAACAGCAGCTTGTTACTCATGCAACAGACAGTGCAGATAGAGATAAATCAGATCACAGTGCAACAGCAGCTTGTTACTCATGCAACAGACAGTGCAGATAGAGATAAATCAGATCACAGTGCAACAGCAGCTTGTTACTCATGCAACAGACAGTGCAGATAGAGATAAATCAGATCACAGTGCAACAGCAGCTTGTTACTCATGCAACAGACAGTGCAGATAGAGATAAATCAGATCACAGTGCAACAGCAGCTTGTTACTCATGCAACAGACAGTGCAGATAGAGATAAATCAGATCACAGTGCAACAGCAGCTTGTTACTCATGCAACAGACAGTGCAGATAGAGATAAATCAGATCACAGTGCAACAGCAGCTTGTTACTCATGCAACAGACAGTGCAGATAGAGATAAATCAGATCACAGTGCAACAGCAGCTTGTTACTCATGCAACAGACAGTGCAGATAGAGATAAATCAGATCACAGTGCAACAGCAGCTTGTTACTCATGCAACAGACAGTGCAGATAGAGATAAATCAGATCACAGTGCAACAGCAGCTTGTTACTCATGCAACAGACAGTGCAGATAGAGATAAATCAGATCACAGTGCAACAGCAGCTTGTTACTCATGCAACAGACAGTGCAGATAGAGATAAATCAGATCACAGTGCAACAGCAGCTTGTTACTCATGCAACAGACAGTGCAGATAGAGATAAATCAGATCACAGTGCAACAGCAGCTTGTTACTCATGCAACAGACAGTGCAGATAGAGATAAATCAGATCACAGTGCAACAGCAGCTTGTTACTCATGCAACAGACAGTGCAGATAGAGATAAATCAGATCACAGTGCAACAGCAGCTTGTTACTCATGCAACAGACAGTGCAGATAGAGATAAATCAGATCACAGTGCAACAGCAGCTTGTTACTCATGCAACAGACAGTGCAGATAGAGATAAATCAGATCACAGTGCAACAGCAGCTTGTTACTCATGCAACAGACAGTGCAGATAGAGATAAATCAGATCACAGTGCAACAGCAGCTTGTTACTCATGCAACAGACAGTGCAGATAGAGATAAATCAGATCACAGTGCAACAGCAGCTTGTTACTCATGCAACAGACAGTGCAGATAGAGATAAATCAGATCACAGTGCAACAGCAGCTTGTTACTCATGCAACAGACAGTGCAGATAGAGATAAATCAGATCACAGTGCAACAGCAGCTTGTTACTCATGCAACAGACAGTGCAGATAGAGATAAATCAGATCACAGTGCAACAGCAGCTTGTTACTCATGCAACAGACAGTGCAGATAGAGATAAATCAGATCACAGTGCAACAGCAGCTTGTTACTCATGCAACAGACAGTGCAGATAGAGATAAATCAGATCACAGTGCAACAGCAGCTTGTTACTCATGCAACAGACAGTGCAGATAGAGATAAATCAGATCACAGTGCAACAGCAGCTTGTTACTCATGCAACAGACAGTGCAGATAGAGATAAATCAGATCACAGTGCAACAGCAGCTTGTTACTCATGCAACAGACAGTGCAGATAGAGATAAATCAGATCACAGTGCAACAGCAGCTTGTTACTCATGCAACAGACAGTGCAGATAGAGATAAATCAGATCACAGTGCAACAGCAGCTTGTTACTCATGCAACAGACAGTGCAGATAGAGATAAATCAGATCACAGTGCAACAGCAGCTTGTTACTCATGCAACAGACAGTGCAGATAGAGATAAATCAGATCACAGTGCAACAGCAGCTTGTTACTCATGCAACAGACAGTGCAGATAGAGATAAATCAGATCACAGTGCAACAGCAGCTTGTTACTCATGCAACAGACAGTGCAGATAGAGATAAATCAGATCACAGTGCAACAGCAGCTTGTTACTCATGCAACAGACAGTGCAGATAGAGATAAATCAGATCACAGTGCAACAGCAGCTTGTTACTCATGCAACAGACAGTGCAGATAGAGATAAATCAGATCACAGTGCAACAGCAGCTTGTTACTCATGCAACAGACAGTGCAGATAGAGATAAATCAGATCACAGTGCAACAGCAGCTTGTTACTCATGCAACAGACAGTGCAGATAGAGATAAATCAGATCACAGTGCAACAGCAGCTTGTTACTCATGCAACAGACAGTGCAGATAGAGATAAATCAGATCACAGTGCAACAGCAGCTTGTTACTCATGCAACAGACAGTGCAGATAGAGATAAATCAGATCACAGTGCAACAGCAGCTTGTTACTCATGCAACAGACAGTGCAGATAGAGATAAATCAGATCACAGTGCAACAGCAGCTTGTTACTCATGCAACAGACAGTGCAGATAGAGATAAATCAGATCACAGTGCAACAGCAGCTTGTTACTCATGCAACAGACAGTGCAGATAGAGATAAATCAGATCACAGTGCAACAGCAGCTTGTTACTCATGCAACAGACAGTGCAGATAGAGATAAATCAGATCACAGTGCAACAGCAGCTTGTTACTCATGCAACAGACAGTGCAGATAGAGATAAATCAGATCACAGTGCAACAGCAGCTTGTTACTCATGCAACAGACAGTGCAGATAGAGATAAATCAGATCACAGTGCAACAGCAGCTTGTTACTCATGCAACAGACAGTGCAGATAGAGATAAATCAGATCACAGTGCAACAGCAGCTTGTTACTCATGCAACAGACAGTGCAGATAGAGATAAATCAGATCACAGTGCAACAGCAGCTTGTTACTCATGCAACAGACAGTGCAGATAGAGATAAATCAGATCACAGTGCAACAGCAGCTTGTTACTCATGCAACAGACAGTGCAGATAGAGATAAATCAGATCACAGTGCAACAGCAGCTTGTTACTCATGCAACAGACAGTGCAGATAGAGATAAATCAGATCACAGTGCAACAGCAGCTTGTTACTCATGCAACAGACAGTGCAGATAGAGATAAATCAGATCACAGTGCAACAGCAGCTTGTTACTCATGCAACAGACAGTGCAGATAGAGATAAATCAGATCACAGTGCAACAGCAGCTTGTTACTCATGCAACAGACAGTGCAGATAGAGATAAATCAGATCACAGTGCAACAGCAGCTTGTTACTCATGCAACAGACAGTGCAGATAGAGATAAATCAGATCACAGTGCAACAGCAGCTTGTTACTCATGCAACAGACAGTGCAGATAGAGATAAATCAGATCACAGTGCAACAGCAGCTTGTTACTCATGCAACAGACAGTGCAGATAGAGATAAATCAGATCACAGTGCAACAGCAGCTTGTTACTCATGCAACAGACAGTGCAGATAGAGATAAATCAGATCACAGTGCAACAGCAGCTTGTTACTCATGCAACAGACAGTGCAGATAGAGATAAATCAGATCACAGTGCAACAGCAGCTTGTTACTCATGCAACAGACAGTGCAGATAGAGATAAATCAGATCACAGTGCAACAGCAGCTTGTTACTCATGCAACAGACAGTGCAGATAGAGATAAATCAGATCACAGTGCAACAGCAGCTTGTTACTCATGCAACAGACAGTGCAGATAGAGATAAATCAGATCACAGTGCAACAGCAGCTTGTTACTCATGCAACAGACAGTGCAGATAGAGATAAATCAGATCACAGTGCAACAGCAGCTTGTTACTCATGCAACAGACAGTGCAGATAGAGATAAATCAGATCACAGTGCAACAGCAGCTTGTTACTCATGCAACAGACAGTGCAGATAGAGATAAATCAGATCACAGTGCAACAGCAGCTTGTTACTCATGCAACAGACAGTGCAGATAGAGATAAATCAGATCACAGTGCAACAGCAGCTTGTTACTCATGCAACAGACAGTGCAGATAGAGATAAATCAGATCACAGTGCAACAGCAGCTTGTTACTCATGCAACAGACAGTGCAGATAGAGATAAATCAGATCACAGTGCAACAGCAGCTTGTTACTCATGCAACAGACAGTGCAGATAGAGATAAATCAGATCACAGTGCAACAGCAGCTTGTTACTCATGCAACAGACAGTGCAGATAGAGATAAATCAGATCACAGTGCAACAGCAGCTTGTTACTCATGCAACAGACAGTGCAGATAGAGATAAATCAGATCACAGTGCAACAGCAGCTTGTTACTCATGCAACAGACAGTGCAGATAGAGATAAATCAGATCACAGTGCAACAGCAGCTTGTTACTCATGCAACAGACAGTGCAGATAGAGATAAATCAGATCACAGTGCAACAGCAGCTTGTTACTCATGCAACAGACAGTGCAGATAGAGATAAATCAGATCACAGTGCAACAGCAGCTTGTTACTCATGCAACAGACAGTGCAGATAGAGATAAATCAGATCACAGTGCAACAGCAGCTTGTTACTCATGCAACAGACAGTGCAGATAGAGATAAATCAGATCACAGTGCAACAGCAGCTTGTTACTCATGCAACAGACAGTGCAGATAGAGATAAATCAGATCACAGTGCAACAGCAGCTTGTTACTCATGCAACAGACAGTGCAGATAGAGATAAATCAGATCACAGTGCAACAGCAGCTTGTTACTCATGCAACAGACAGTGCAGATAGAGATAAATCAGATCACAGTGCAACAGCAGCTTGTTACTCATGCAACAGACAGTGCAGATAGAGATAAATCAGATCACAGTGCAACAGCAGCTTGTTACTCATGCAACAGACAGTGCAGATAGAGATAAATCAGATCACAGTGCAACAGCAGCTTGTTACTCATGCAACAGACAGTGCAGATAGAGATAAATCAGATCACAGTGCAACAGCAGCTTGTTACTCATGCAACAGACAGTGCAGATAGAGATAAATCAGATCACAGTGCAACAGCAGCTTGTTACTCATGCAACAGACAGTGCAGATAGAGATAAATCAGATCACAGTGCAACAGCAGCTTGTTACTCATGCAACAGACAGTGCAGATAGAGATAAATCAGATCACAGTGCAACAGCAGCTTGTTACTCATGCAACAGACAGTGCAGATAGAGATAAATCAGATCACAGTGCAACAGCAGCTTGTTACTCATGCAACAGACAGTGCAGATAGAGATAAATCAGATCACAGTGCAACAGCAGCTTGTTACTCATGCAACAGACAGTGCAGATAGAGATAAATCAGATCACAGTGCAACAGCAGCTTGTTACTCATGCAACAGACAGTGCAGATAGAGATAAATCAGATCACAGTGCAACAGCAGCTTGTTACTCATGCAACAGACAGTGCAGATAGAGATAAATCAGATCACAGTGCAACAGCAGCTTGTTACTCATGCAACAGACAGTGCAGATAGAGATAAATCAGATCACAGTGCAACAGCAGCTTGTTACTCATGCAACAGACAGTGCAGATAGAGATAAATCAGATCACAGTGCAACAGCAGCTTGTTACTCATGCAACAGACAGTGCAGATAGAGATAAATCAGATCACAGTGCAACAGCAGCTTGTTACTCATGCAACAGACAGTGCAGATAGAGATAAATCAGATCACAGTGCAACAGCAGCTTGTTACTCATGCAACAGACAGTGCAGATAGAGATAAATCAGATCACAGTGCAACAGCAGCTTGTTACTCATGCAACAGACAGTGCAGATAGAGATAAATCAGATCACAGTGCAACAGCAGCTTGTTACTCATGCAACAGACAGTGCAGATAGAGATAAATCAGATCACAGTGCAACAGCAGCTTGTTACTCATGCAACAGACAGTGCAGATAGAGATAAATCAGATCACAGTGCAACAGCAGCTTGTTACTCATGCAACAGACAGTGCAGATAGAGATAAATCAGATCACAGTGCAACAGCAGCTTGTTACTCATGCAACAGACAGTGCAGATAGAGATAAATCAGATCACAGTGCAACAGCAGCTTGTTACTCATGCAACAGACAGTGCAGATAGAGATAAATCAGATCACAGTGCAACAGCAGCTTGTTACTCATGCAACAGACAGTGCAGATAGAGATAAATCAGATCACAGTGCAACAGCAGCTTGTTACTCATGCAACAGACAGTGCAGATAGAGATAAATCAGATCACAGTGCAACAGCAGCTTGTTACTCATGCAACAGACAGTGCAGATAGAGATAAATCAGATCACAGTGCAACAGCAGCTTGTTACTCATGCAACAGACAGTGCAGATAGAGATAAATCAGATCACAGTGCAACAGCAGCTTGTTACTCATGCAACAGACAGTGCAGATAGAGATAAATCAGATCACAGTGCAACAGCAGCTTGTTACTCATGCAACAGACAGTGCAGATAGAGATAAATCAGATCACAGTGCAACAGCAGCTTGTTACTCATGCAACAGACAGTGCAGATAGAGATAAATCAGATCACAGTGCAACAGCAGCTTGTTACTCATGCAACAGACAGTGCAGATAGAGATAAATCAGATCACAGTGCAACAGCAGCTTGTTACTCATGCAACAGACAGTGCAGATAGAGATAAATCAGATCACAGTGCAACAGCAGCTTGTTACTCATGCAACAGACAGTGCAGATAGAGATAAATCAGATCACAGTGCAACAGCAGCTTGTTACTCATGCAACAGACAGTGCAGATAGAGATAAATCAGATCACAGTGCAACAGCAGCTTGTTACTCATGCAACAGACAGTGCAGATAGAGATAAATCAGATCACAGTGCAACAGCAGCTTGTTACTCATGCAACAGACAGTGCAGATAGAGATAAATCAGATCACAGTGCAACAGCAGCTTGTTACTCATGCAACAGACAGTGCAGATAGAGATAAATCAGATCACAGTGCAACAGCAGCTTGTTACTCATGCAACAGACAGTGCAGATAGAGATAAATCAGATCACAGTGCAACAGCAGCTTGTTACTCATGCAACAGACAGTGCAGATAGAGATAAATCAGATCACAGTGCAACAGCAGCTTGTTACTCATGCAACAGACAGTGCAGATAGAGATAAATCAGATCACAGTGCAACAGCAGCTTGTTACTCATGCAACAGACAGTGCAGATAGAGATAAATCAGATCACAGTGCAACAGCAGCTTGTTACTCATGCAACAGACAGTGCAGATAGAGATAAATCAGATCACAGTGCAACAGCAGCTTGTTACTCATGCAACAGACAGTGCAGATAGAGATAAATCAGATCACAGTGCAACAGCAGCTTGTTACTCATGCAACAGACAGTGCAGATAGAGATAAATCAGATCACAGTGCAACAGCAGCTTGTTACTCATGCAACAGACAGTGCAGATAGAGATAAATCAGATCACAGTGCAACAGCAGCTTGTTACTCATGCAACAGACAGTGCAGATAGAGATAAATCAGATCACAGTGCAACAGCAGCTTGTTACTCATGCAACAGACAGTGCAGATAGAGATAAATCAGATCACAGTGCAACAGCAGCTTGTTACTCATGCAACAGACAGTGCAGATAGAGATAAATCAGATCACAGTGCAACAGCAGCTTGTTACTCATGCAACAGACAGTGCAGATAGAGATAAATCAGATCACAGTGCAACAGCAGCTTGTTACTCATGCAACAGACAGTGCAGATAGAGATAAATCAGATCACAGTGCAACAGCAGCTTGTTACTCATGCAACAGACAGTGCAGATAGAGATAAATCAGATCACAGTGCAACAGCAGCTTGTTACTCATGCAACAGACAGTGCAGATAGAGATAAATCAGATCACAGTGCAACAGCAGCTTGTTACTCATGCAACAGACAGTGCAGATAGAGATAAATCAGATCACAGTGCAACAGCAGCTTGTTACTCATGCAACAGACAGTGCAGATAGAGATAAATCAGATCACAGTGCAACAGCAGCTTGTTACTCATGCAACAGACAGTGCAGATAGAGATAAATCAGATCACAGTGCAACAGCAGCTTGTTACTCATGCAACAGACAGTGCAGATAGAGATAAATCAGATCACAGTGCAACAGCAGCTTGTTACTCATGCAACAGACAGTGCAGATAGAGATAAATCAGATCACAGTGCAACAGCAGCTTGTTACTCATGCAACAGACAGTGCAGATAGAGATAAATCAGATCACAGTGCAACAGCAGCTTGTTACTCATGCAACAGACAGTGCAGATAGAGATAAATCAGATCACAGTGCAACAGCAGCTTGTTACTCATGCAACAGACAGTGCAGATAGAGATAAATCAGATCACAGTGCAACAGCAGCTTGTTACTCATGCAACAGACAGTGCAGATAGAGATAAATCAGATCACAGTGCAACAGCAGCTTGTTACTCATGCAACAGACAGTGCAGATAGAGATAAATCAGATCACAGTGCAACAGCAGCTTGTTACTCATGCAACAGACAGTGCAGATAGAGATAAATCAGATCACAGTGCAACAGCAGCTTGTTACTCATGCAACAGACAGTGCAGATAGAGATAAATCAGATCACAGTGCAACAGCAGCTTGTTACTCATGCAACAGACAGTGCAGATAGAGATAAATCAGATCACAGTGCAACAGCAGCTTGTTACTCATGCAACAGACAGTGCAGATAGAGATAAATCAGATCACAGTGCAACAGCAGCTTGTTACTCATGCAACAGACAGTGCAGATAGAGATAAATCAGATCACAGTGCAACAGCAGCTTGTTACTCATGCAACAGACAGTGCAGATAGAGATAAATCAGATCACAGTGCAACAGCAGCTTGTTACTCATGCAACAGACAGTGCAGATAGAGATAAATCAGATCACAGTGCAACAGCAGCTTGTTACTCATGCAACAGACAGTGCAGATAGAGATAAATCAGATCACAGTGCAACAGCAGCTTGTTACTCATGCAACAGACAGTGCAGATAGAGATAAATCAGATCACAGTGCAACAGCAGCTTGTTACTCATGCAACAGACAGTGCAGATAGAGATAAATCAGATCACAGTGCAACAGCAGCTTGTTACTCATGCAACAGACAGTGCAGATAGAGATAAATCAGATCACAGTGCAACAGCAGCTTGTTACTCATGCAACAGACAGTGCAGATAGAGATAAATCAGATCACAGTGCAACAGCAGCTTGTTACTCATGCAACAGACAGTGCAGATAGAGATAAATCAGATCACAGTGCAACAGCAGCTTGTTACTCATGCAACAGACAGTGCAGATAGAGATAAATCAGATCACAGTGCAACAGCAGCTTGTTACTCATGCAACAGACAGTGCAGATAGAGATAAATCAGATCACAGTGCAACAGCAGCTTGTTACTCATGCAACAGACAGTGCAGATAGAGATAAATCAGATCACAGTGCAACAGCAGCTTGTTACTCATGCAACAGACAGTGCAGATAGAGATAAATCAGATCACAGTGCAACAGCAGCTTGTTACTCATGCAACAGACAGTGCAGATAGAGATAAATCAGATCACAGTGCAACAGCAGCTTGTTACTCATGCAACAGACAGTGCAGATAGAGATAAATCAGATCACAGTGCAACAGCAGCTTGTTACTCATGCAACAGACAGTGCAGATAGAGATAAATCAGATCACAGTGCAACAGCAGCTTGTTACTCATGCAACAGACAGTGCAGATAGAGATAAATCAGATCACAGTGCAACAGCAGCTTGTTACTCATGCAACAGACAGTGCAGATAGAGATAAATCAGATCACAGTGCAACAGCAGCTTGTTACTCATGCAACAGACAGTGCAGATAGAGATAAATCAGATCACAGTGCAACAGCAGCTTGTTACTCATGCAACAGACAGTGCAGATAGAGATAAATCAGATCACAGTGCAACAGCAGCTTGTTACTCATGCAACAGACAGTGCAGATAGAGATAAATCAGATCACAGTGCAACAGCAGCTTGTTACTCATGCAACAGACAGTGC